>NW_008796109.1:265143-273693 GCF_000699145.1 Aptenodytes forsteri
TAATGGAAAATTTAAAAGAGCACAAGACCTACCAAAGAAGAAAAGCATATTAAAGCTAGGATTTCAACTACAAAAATACAATGGAATGGATTTTTGCAAGAACATTGATGTAATCTTCAAGAACATTTCTGATGATTTGCTGCAATACTAATATGCAAATGACAGACTAATGTAGACTTTTCCTGTACTGGATTACAGAGAGGTTACCCGGGGCAGTATTTTTTACTATGATCCAGTTCTTGTTATGGTAGACACGACACTATACAAGCAGCTTCTACACATATTTGTCACATCCCCATTCACCCCCGTCAAAGGGACTATGCTGAGGAACAGTGAAAATAGGGTGTACTGGCTACCTAGCTGGTATGTGTGTAGATAAATGTATCATCTAGAGCAACTTTATGGCTGATCAAACTTAAGCAGCCTCAAAAAACTAAGAGGCTGTAACCAGCTTGATGAACATTTCAGCAGGAATCTCTCTTGCCTACAAAGATCCTTGTGTAGGAAGATGAACTAAGCAATAACTCAGTATCATTAACTAAATCAGTAACTCAAAGCCAACTATCTTGCTGAGACTAAGGAAAACATTGCCTGAGGAGGGAACCACCTGGATACAATTATCTATCTTCCTTACAAAACCATTACTATGGTTTTGTTTTGCCTCGTCAACTCCTCTCAATTACTACTACCATGAATTTCTCTTCATTTTAAAAGTGAAATGAGTCACCCTTCTAAAAGTCAAAATTATAGTACATAATGTGCTCAAACGAAACCAGCTGCATTAATTTCAAATAAATCTCCACTTGAAAAAGGTTAGTATTTTAAGCTCTTCAAAAGGAAAACTGTGTATTTATGTTAAATGGTGTTTAAATATACTGTTGCCCATGATCTTGACTAGGAATGTAAATGCTAACATAGGTGAATATTAAAACTATTAAGATAGCCTAATCCTCCATTTTTTTATTCAAACAAAAATATATTGGGAAGTAATGTATTCAAAAAAATATGCAGATTTTCTATAAGCATTTCTTGTTAAATCTTTTCAGAGACAGGTCTTCTGTACAACATTTTATTTTTAAAAAGCAATTCCCATTTGTTGTTATAACACTAATTTGCAGTGTTGCTCTGTTACAAAAACCCTTTAAAAAATGTATAATGATATAATGTACTATGTTAATTTGCTATATATTTTGAAATTCTGCAGGGCAACATTTCTACTAAATTAAAACATCGTATTTACCTGATTTTTTACCCTTAGTATTGTTTAACTTTACAGAATTTTACTTTTTCCTTCTCCAAAACACAGGCTTCAATTACACACAATATCGTATCTTTCCTTAATGTAGAGTAGTTTGGCTTAAACATCTGAGTAAACACAAATGGTAATCACAGATCATCCTGCTTTTGACAGCCTTCCTGGAAAAGGGGACAATCCCTCACTTTAAACAGGAATTATCTTTGCTGCCACAGTCATACACTATTTTGATAGCGAATTAAAGAAAAACACTGTAGATGAGAACAAAGAAACATGATTTATACTCCATTTGTGTCAGAGTTGATACAGTCTCTTTATTTGTTTGATGTATCTTCATAAAATTACTTCTGAAAATAACATAAATCACTTTTCCCCATGCTGTTTTGAGATGTTTTCTCATGATAATCAGCAATGTACTACTACATTTAGCTTAAGAATTTTAAGTGATACACTGAATTCTGCTGGAAAAGCGGGATGTTATACACACTGTAAAAAGAATAGCAAGAATTACTTTCTGGTTACAGCAACCATTTGTTTTTGGAAAATCCCCTGAAATTAAACAACTTCACCCTGAATGCTTCGGGAATCTAGCTAACCATTTTTGTCATATAGGTTATTAAAGGCAAAATTATTACTACTAATTCACCTATAAAAATAACAATATTTGGGGATCCCGAGAGGAGCTTCTTTTTGGTGACCGCCTGATAAGCATCTTAGTTCAGGATGTAGCTATTAAAAAATGATAGGAAGTCCTATTTACTAAATATTTATTAAAGAAGTAGCAGTGTGCAGGCATTTGATTGTTATAAATCTACTCCTTTTTCCTTCAAAACCCCAAAACAGTACCTGAATTGGACTGAGATTGGGAGTAGTTTTGATTCAGAAAATTTACCTTCATGATGAAGATCTATAAACCAGTTTTAATAAGTAGATTTATATTTTAAGATGTCCCTGAAGAAGACAGTGAAGATAAAAAATTAAAAAGTGTGTATTCACAACATGAGTGAATAGAGTAACTGAACACTTACCCTAAAGCTTGGAAAGATGGAATGGAACGTGCCCAGTGCATGGACAAGAAAAGCAACCTGGAGGCAGACTCACAGATATAATGAACGTTAAGATATTCAGGCATAGGAGAAGGCATGGTGAGCTGGCAACCAAAAAAAAAAGAAAAAAGAAAGTGCAAGTCAGTTATTTTACTTTCTTCATAAAAAACCACAGTAAGAAAAAATCAGTCTTAGAATTTAAGTGAAAAAGTAAAATTGTTTTTTAAATAACCATGAGATAATCCTGAAATAAAATTGAATGACTGCCGTTTTGATTATTAGCCACACTGTTATACCCTATAATAACTACAAAGCAACAAAACAAGCAAAAATTTTGAATCTTTATCTTAGATAAATATTAATGTCTGGGACACCTGGAGATGGAAAATCCCAAATAAAACTCAACTTTTGAGACACTCTCAGAGAATAAAAGTTTTAGAAGAATCATTGTAACTAGAATGAAGTTGCTTACATTTATATATAGATAAATACATTAAAAATACAAACACAGAGGCATCATTACTTTCTAAAGCTTCCCCCAGAGGAGTGGAATAAGTAGCCTGAAAAATTACCACAATTCCTGAGTGTGTGTGAATCCCATTTCTGAAAACATCTTTTTTGGTGAATCCTACATAAAACATCTTTTTTTGTACTTTTAATTATTTTACAAATAAATACATCAAAAATCTTTTTTTGTTTTAATTAATATTTTACAAATAAATACATCAAAAATCTTTTGATGTGTGAGTAAAATACCACCTATACAGCTGCTCCCAAGCACTAAAAATATAATCAATATACATCAGAAAGGATCAGCTCTACCTTTCTCAACGTACATGAGTAACATCAGTGGCATTACCTGCATATGTGAAGAAAGTGGGACTTGACCCAAAACTGCTAAATACAGTGTTGTAGTTTTATCTTCAGAAATTAATACTTCTTAATATAATGGTTTGAATAACACAATTTAAAAAAAAACCCTGACATTTGCATTAGTGAGATGTTTATTTGAGTGATCAAAACATGTGCTGATGAGAGGGTGTCGTGGTTTAACCCCAGCTGGCAACTGAGCACCACACAGCTGCTCGCTCACTCCCCCCATGGTGGGACGGGGGAGAGAATCGGAAGGGTAAAAGTGAGAAAACTCGTGGATTGAGATAAAACCAGTTTAATAATTGAATAACAACAACAACAACAACAACAACAACGAGAGAGAAATAAAACCCAAGAAAGACAAGTGATGCAAATGAAAACAATTGCTCACTGCCAACCAACCGATGCCCAGCCAGTCCTTGAGCAGTGCCCCCCCCCGGCCAACCTCCCCTCTAGTTTTATTGCTGAGCATGATGTCATATGGTATGGAATATCCCTCTGGTCAGTTGGGGTCAGCTGTCCCAGCTGTGTCCCCTCCCAACTTCTTGTGCACCCCCAGATTTATATTTTAAGATGTCCCTGAAGAAGACAGTGAAGATAAGAAATTAAAAAGTGTGTATTCACAACATGAGTGAATAGAGTAACTGAACACTTACCCTAAAGCTTGGAAAGATGGAATGGAACGTGCCCAGTGCATGGACAAGAAAAGCAACCTGGAGGCAGACTCACAGATATAATGAACGTTAAGATATTCAGGCATAGGAGAAGGCATGGTGAGCTGGCAACCAAAAAAAAAAGAAAAAAGAAAGTGCAAGTCAGTTATTTTACTTTCTTCATAAAAAACCACAGTAAGAAAAAATCAGTCTTAGAATTTAAGTGAAAAAGTAAAATTGTTTTTTAAATAACCATGAGATAATCCTGAAATAAAATTGAATGACTGCCGTTTTGATTATTAGCCACACTGTTATACCCTATAATAACTACAAAGCAACAAAACAAGCAAAAATTTTGAATCTTTATCTTAGATAAATATTAATGTCTGGGACACCTGGAGATGGAAAATCCCAAATAAAACTCAACTTTTGAGACACTCTCAGAGAATAAAAGTTTTAGAAGAATCATTGTAACTAGAATGAAGTTGCTTACATTTATATATAGATAAATACATTAAAAATACAAACACAGAGGCATCATTACTTTCTAAAGCTTCCCCCAGAGGAGTGGAATAAGTAGCCTGAAAAATTACCACAATTCCTGAGTGTGTGTGAATCCCATTTCATAAAACATCTTTTTTTGTACTTTTAATTAATATTTTACAAATAAATACATCAAAAATCTTTTGATGTGTGAGTAAAATACCTAATATACAGCTGCTCCCAAGCACTAAAAATATAATCAATATACATCAGAAAGGATCAGCTCTACCTTTCTCAACGTACATGAGTAACATCAGTGGCATTACCTGCATATGTGAAGAAAGTGGGACTTGACCCAAAACTGCTAAATACAGTGTTGTAGTTTTATCTTCAGAAATTAATACTTCTTAATATAATGGTTTGAATAACACAATTTAAAAAAAAACCCTGACATTTGCATTAGTGAGATGTTTATTTGAGTGATCAAAACATGTGCTGATGAGAGGGTGTCGTGGTTTAACCCCAGCCGGCAACTGAGCCCCACACAGCCGCTCGCTCACTCCCCCCGTGGTGGGACGGGGGAGAGAATCGGAAGGGTAAAAGTGAGAAAACTCGTGGATTGAGATAAAACCAGTTTAATAATTGAATAACAACAACAACAACAACAACAACAACGAGAGAGAAATAAAACCCAAGAAAGACAAGTGATGCAAATGAAAACAATTGCTCACTGCCAACCAACCGATGCCCAGCCAGTCCTTGAGCAGTGCCCCCCCCCGGCCAACCTCCCCTCTAGTTTTATTGCTGAGCATGATGTCATATGGTATGGAATATCCCTCTGGTCAGTTGGGGTCAGCTGTCCCAGCTGTGTCCCCTCCCAACTTCTTGTGCACCCCCAGCCTACTCGCTGGTGGGGTGGTGTGAGAAGCAGAAAAGGCCTTGACTCTGTGTGAGCGCTGCTCAGCAGTAACTAAAACATCCCTGTGTTATCAACACTGTTTTCAGCAGCACAAATAAACTAGCCCCATACTAGCTACTGTGAAAAAAATTAACTCCATCCCGCCAAAACCAGCACGGAGGGGCAAAGTGTAATAAAATGCCTGGTACTGAAGAAGTTTTCAGATGAACAAGCTTTTTGATTTGTCCATGAATAATAAGATGGAAAAAAATGGATAGAAGAATTTCTGCAGGCTCGTAAAATGAAAAATAAAGCCAGAAAATAAATGGCTCACTAAAAAAGAAACCGTATTTTCCCTTAATGATTAAAGTCAACTAATACCATACTAAAATAGGGTATATACACAAAGGAGAAACTGACAAATACACTCAAGAGTCTCAAAATCCAGTTGCAGATTGCATCAGATCCACCTGTTAACAAGTGAGAATGTGGATGCTGACTCTGCTTTGTGTGACTGTTGTCTATGTAAATCCTTTTGCATGGATTACCTATTATTTTTAAGGTTAAGGTAAAAAGCTATAAACTAAACAGTGCAGCTAAAACACTGAAGAGAGCTGTACGTTTTCCCAAACGAGTAGTTAACAAGTGAACAAAAGTGGTGCATTCATCAGAAATGAATGCCAATACCTGAACAAATAGTTACTCTTCTAAGAAATTCAAAATAAGATTTAATCAATCATTATTTTTTATTACTATGTTAAAATGGCTATAAACAGTCAACAGTAAAAAAGTATTAAGTACCCTGAATGCTACATGTGCATCACTGAGTAGTGGCCCCTCTATTTCAACGATATTCATGCTTGTTTCTCCACCAATCAGCTGGACACTGGCTTCAATACTTTCAGAGTTCTGGCACGCTGCACTCTCTCCTGGATTTAATGCTTTTGCAAGAGTATCAAATGCCCTGTAAGATCACAACAAACAAACAAAAAGAAAATAAAATTTCATTTTAGAGACTGTTTCAATTTAGGAGGAACCTGCAAATGTCTGAAACCTGTATTTAGATGTCTGTTTCAAAGAACGAGATTTGGAAAATAAAAGTCAGTAGCATGCTTTTCCTGACACTCCAGTGAACAAAATCCCTGAAAACTCCAACTTACAGTGGCTCTGAAACAAAAATTAGCAGCAGATCCTGTTCACACTAGTTGCCAACAAATTCACAGTTTTGACATATTGATTGTGCTGCTGAATCACAGTTTGCCTTTCAAGATCTCTTTAGTGATGTTTACCGAGAGCGCTGGCATGAACATTTTGAGGACATGACCATCAGACTGCTTTTAAAGCAACTTAATGCACATATAAATTTTACAGATTTTTGCTGCTGTGAAGCACAAACAGAATAAGCTTTTTTTTTTTTTTTTAAAGTAATCAGTTGCAGTTAGGTTATTCAACTTAATTTGAAAAGACTGTTTTGAAATACATAAGAGAGAGCACTCTCATGCTTTCAATACCATCCTTAGTACCCTTTGATGTGGGGCAGTGACTCCTGCCACATGCATAAAGGTTACAGGGGAGATATCAGGACAAGCACAGATATATTACTCATTATTTTGCTGCTTGATAACAGATCTGTTGTTTTTCTGTTCACCAATACACCCAAGAACCACAACTGATACATCTTCAATCAAAAATATACAGACTTGATCACTGCCTACAGACAGATGACATATCCGGAGAGCAGTATCATTTGCATAGGTTGCATGAAAAACTTATGCACTGAGGTCTGTAAACTTTACAAAAGCTGATTATCAGCTTGTATGTAGAGCTGATTCTCTATTTACGGAGATGTGTTTATTACCACAGAATCTAAAATCACTGATTTAATGCCAAAGTCTGGAATAGAACTTTGCCACCTTCTCTTCCCCCGCACTCCCTAGCTATCTACATTCATTAACATGCTAAAAAAATCTAAATGTTTACTATGTTTGACATAACCATTTACAACCAAACAAAACATCACAATAAAAGAGCTGCTGACACTGCCTCAGGCTTGAGGTGGTAAGTGAACTAGTTTTTGGTCCTACACTAGCCTGTATACCTTGATGTGTACACGAGGGTGACTGGGGCATGCACAAGTGGACTACACAGATATACTTGGGACGTTTTTTGTCTCCGGTATATGGAAAGTAGGCATAAAGGGAATGCATTCATGGGTAAGCTCTAGAAGTTATATTATTGAACTCCTGCTAGGAGATCTGAGTTTCAGGTCCTGCGTGGCTCACTCTTGGCAGCCTTAGGTAGAACAGGCAAACCCAGCAGCTCAGAGGCAGCTGCTTCTTCAGAAAAAATAGGATCTCCGCAGGGCTCTTCACGTAGCAGGGACAGAAATGTAAGAGAGGAACAAGATCTCTCCCTTCTCCAAAAGGTAAATGTCATATGCATCTGCCACGATCCTGTATTTATTCTAGCCGAGGCTGAAGAGACCTTTTTAAATAGGGTGGGCAGATACACTGGTTAACCATGTCTGCCCATGATACTTTGTTTCCACTTATTCTTGAATGTTTGCTTTCAAAGAAACCTTCTCCCTCCTATCTCATAAACCGGCAGTAGTACGCCAGCAAAAGTCAGTAGAAGCTTTGCTTCCTCATGGCTCAGCATTGTGGGTGCTTTTCATACATAAAGCCCCAACATGAGCAATGATGGCAAGGTAGAACACCAAGGAAAAGAGAATCTAGAACAAAGCTTGCCTGGCAGCTATGAAAACCTAACCCACAAAGTGAGGAAAAAAGGTATAATCAACATTAAAATACATGGTATTGATATCCTTTGCTAGAAACAACTTTGGTTCTCTTTTTGTCAGGCTCAGTGACTAACAGATATATAGGACTGCTGATAAACTGTAAAAAATGAACACAGATAATGAAGCCATTAGAGGACAAGGCATATAACATTACAATATAAAAGCAGTGGAATGCTAGCAGCAAAGTTGTGCACTAAATTTGTGTCAGCAAAAGTAAAAGCTTAACTACTGTAGCTGCAAGCAATGGAATATATTAAAATATATGAAAAACACAGATGGATAAAACTTGCTTCCTTGAAATCCCTTAAACTGCCTTTTCTTCAGTAAACATCTGTGTCTGTAAGATCAAGCTGGCATAGGGCCTGGCAAGGAAATCAAAGATTTGGATAAAAATTTAGTTTCTGCTTGGGTAACGACTTCCCTTTCACAATGTCATGGTTTAACCCCAGCCAGCAAATGAGCACCTCACAGCAGCTCGCTCACTCCCCCCGCCTCGGTGGGAGGATGGGGGAGAGAATTGGAAGAGTAGAAGTGAGAAAAAC
>NW_008796109.1:273926-284777 GCF_000699145.1 Aptenodytes forsteri
TCCCAGCTTCTTGTGCACCTCCAGCCTTCTCAGCTGGTAGAGCATGGGGAGCTGAAAAGTCCTTGACCAGTGTAAGCACTGCTTGGCAACAACTAAAACATCGGTGTGTTATCAACATTATTCTCATCCTAAATCCAAAACACAGCACTGTACCAGCTACTAGGAAGGAAATTAACTCTATCCCAGCCAAAACCAGGACAAACAGGAATATTTAATTTGAACCTCCCCACTGGCAATCTATTAGGTAACCTACGGGACGAGAGTACACATTAAGCTGAGTCAGAGCTCTTTCAAGCTCTCTGGTTGAGAGAACTTGATGCCTTTTCATAGACAGATTTTTAAAACTGAACAGAAACACTTAAGTTGGCAAAAGCAAGCATCTGAAAGTGCTAGGAAATAAAGAAATGAAAGATTACTACATCTTTTTGAACAGCCATGGTATTGAATGAAGTTTATCAGCATGTACAACAATACTATTTACACAGCATATTCTTATATTCTTTACCTAGGAAGACACAGCAAAGGCCCAAATCAGCACTTATATAAAGTCACATTGACTTTCTAAGCAGCATATAAAGAAAGGAGCAGAACAAATACATTCTGCTTGCAATTATAAAAAGCAGTAGAGACCATAGGGGAAATCCTGTATTTCAGTCAGTACAAACTACTTCATTATATACCAATCTTTTTTTCCTTGATGGATTTACTCCACATACACATTTTCAAAACAGCATGTACAACATAGATGGTGTGTAAAGGAATATTGCTGGGACAGCTGTCAGAAGCTTGCATGAGATGACAACCAAGGAAGAACACGGTTGTGATTGATGGAATAACTGAGTACGTACTACACAGAATATCTTACACATGCTCACCGAAATGGCTCAGTTAAAACCAGTGCAAGACACAAGTTTGTAAGATACTCAGTGAATGTATTTGTATTGATGGTGAGAATTCTGTGACTTCTCCTGTGTAGAAAGAAAATGCTTTTCAAGCTTTTAAGGCGATTAATAGTTACAGGCATTAAACTACTTACACAGATGAGATCTCTAAGAAACAGTTTTCCAGGATGACACAAAGTACTAAGACTATAGTACAAGATCTAACACACGTTACTAAGGCCAACCAGAAGGTAAGAACATCAGCTGTAACATTTACATTGAAATTCATTTCAAGTACAAACAACTAAAAGTATTTATTTCTCAAATGGAACTTCCTTATGATTTCACTTGGAAGAATCTTACAAGATTTATGTTCTGCGTGAGCTTAGGCTGTTGTTACTATTATTTTTAATGCAGATAAATTTCCTACACTGCAATGATTTAATTAATAGTCTGAATTGACAGAGACCTTCTCAAAAAGAATAATATTTTCAAGTGCAACGTGCCTTACCTTGTAACATCACTACTAGCTTGTTCTTCTTGCTGGAGTTCAGATAAAGATGCATCTCCATTACTTAAACTCTCAATCATAGATAGCTCTGTACTGCTTTGTGACATGTCTTTGCATTTACTGAGATTCGCTAATGAAGTCACCACGTTTGCCAGCGTACTTAAATCGCCCTGACATGCTTCAACCTAAGGGAAAAGTATAGCTTTTAATTCTCTCATATTGGCAGCAGTTAACTTGCAATAGAAGAATCTAACTTTTACATAAATGATGAATTCAGCATGTGAATAGACCTGTAAGAAAACTATTGTTTTCAGTAAATGGATAAATCATAATGCAGCAATTAGACACTGCACTGCTTCTAAAATATGAAATATTTAGACATTTACTTCTACAAGTAATAGCTATCTCTTTCTTTTAGAAAGAATGCTAAGCAAGTACAGAAAGAGAATTTATCATCTCCACTCACTAGTCAGTCACCAGGAGTATAAGACTGCGCTAGATTATATTTTTAGCATCTTCCTTCCTTCCTTGTGTAAATAAGTCAGTAGTAATAGGGTAGGAGAATGTTTGAGAAGAAGGAATGATAAAAAGTCATCTTTAAAAGCAAGCAGAAAAAGGAATTCTGCTGCAGCCTTTTTGGTTTTTATATCTTTATTTAACTGCAAGGGAACAAGGTGATTCAGTACTGACCAGCAACTCAGAGGCAGTAAGACATGTTTCCCACCCTGTCCCACAAAAAAAAAATTAATAAGGAAAGTGCATGATTACAGACAAGTATGCTGCTGCTAACACCAGCATGCTACATGTCATTTAGCTTGCGTTGTCATGCTCTACAGACAGAGCCAGAAAAGTGAAATGGAATAAACAATTTTTGATGGGGCCCTTTGCAGACAGAGCAAGCGAGGCAAAATGCATGAAAACAGTATGAGGTAATTTAATATCAGCTAGAAAAATACAAAAGCTTCCTGCTGTTCATGTATAGGGAAGTTACCACATGGCTTTAGTGGATCAGTAAGTGTAACAAAATGGAAACAAAGGAAAACCAGCTCAGAAATAAGATTGTTGCTGAGATAGCTCTTATTAGCTTTGCAAAATTAGTGATTCAGGGGAAAAAAACCTAACAGTATTTATGAAATGCACTGTGATAATGCCATGTGAGGTTTTGCAAACACCTCACTTTATTGGTACAAAAGAAATATCCAAGTGTCAGGATTGCCCAATACAAAGAAAAAATAATGCAGCCCTTAAAGCTCTCTAAAACCGTGGAGGAAGGCATTTACTTTGTAGAGTTTTTAGCATTTTTACTATGCAAGGCTAAAAGCATTCTTGTGAAGAGAAGGCATTTGCAACACTGGCTGATGTTGTAAAGGAGTGTTTTAAAAACGAATTTAACAAAACAGAAGTACAACAAAACAGAACACCCTTCCCACCCTATATACACAACTACAGCAATCAACTCTACTTAATATATCAGTCATATCATCATATACCTTATCTGGAGTCATCAGCACAGCAGGCTCACTTTTTATTGCAGACTGATGAATGTTAACAAACATTCCTGATTCCAGCAGACCTGTTGATCTGACACAAAACAGCACACATTTTAATTTTGATTAATTTTAACATTAATTTTTCTTGTTTCAGGAAACAGAGATAGCTGCTTCTGAGTAGACTTTACATACCTTGCTGTTTCATTGTCTGTTACAAAAGTTGGAGTTGCAGCTAATGGACTACGAAGATCTTTCCGAATGTAGATCTTTTCTGTAGAAGCTGCACAGTTTGAAGATTTTTCTCTTGACACTTCAATAGGTTTCCTCTCACACTGCACAGCTAATAAAACAATATGCAATATTAAGTCACATCCCAAATTACAGACCAAGAAATAATCCTTTTTTTCCTCTCTTTATTTAATCTGCAATTTTAATAATGATTCTGAAAATAACTTAAAAAAAAAAAATCCCATACCCAATAAGCTAACAACTTGGGTAAAAAACAACACACCGATTTGATTTGTTCTTAATGAAATGACGTAGTAGTCAAAGTCTGAGACCAAACATACAGACACTAAATTTTTCAAGTTACAATTAAGGGAGAAATCCCCTTATACCTTGTTTTTAACTGGGATCTTTAAGTGGAGGCTTACAGCTTCTCCTCCCAATTTCACTATCCCACACTCTCAGTTCATTCGTAAAGGACTCATGGCACCCTTTTCCAGGGATTGTGGGTCTGGGTTGAACCCACATAACTTTATGCACTTAAAGAAGCTCCTTAAGTTAGGACCTTAGACAATACAGAGGGAAAGGGGCATTCACAAAGTTCAGTTCAGACCATTTAAGATCTGGGCGACATCCTGACCCACAACCACTGACTTCAGAGAAGAAGCAGATTTTTAATTTGAATGGGTCAGTGAAACTAGGTGGAATGAATCTGCGCTTTAGCCTACAGATGCATCACTTTGCTTTGGATGGATTAGAGAACATTAAAATGAATCTTACAGTATTATACCCTGGGGAACTCTCTAGCTCTACAGAATAAAGCCAAAAGAAACTAGTTTACAGTTTGATTTTAAAAGGAGAATTTAATTTCTGGAAAAATAACATAACAGTAATATAACATTGTTACTATAAAACCTAATTAATAAAAGGTATTTGCAAAGTACAAATCTTTCAAAAATATGCACTAAATTGTTCTTCCACAATTTTAAAGTGGTGCAAGTAGTTTTATGATTGGAATAAGATCCTGAAAGAGTGTCACAAACCAGGCCTATAAGTAATTTAAAATACGCATCAGTTCACCAGTCTGATAAGCACTGGCTACAGGCTAGCAGAGCCTCTTTAATATTGTACTGCACATAGAAACTGTTTAAGCCTAACAGAATCCTGAATGTTCATCATTTTAAAACACAAAGGCAAATAGGAAAAAAATTAACTATTTTTTTCTTCAATTATGCAGTTTTGGAAAATGTGTAACTAAAGAAAAAAATTAAAAAGCTTTCAAGTTAGTAGTAGACTGTGATGCTATTCGAATTTTTACATTGTTAAGTATCATAAAACCAAATGTCAAAATATCAAGTATTGACAATGCCATTACAGCTAGCCCGTAACCCATGAACGGTGCTTTGAAAGGGTGGGAGATGGAGGCAAAAGTTTTTTACCTTCCTTTGCTAACCCTGCGCTCGCTAGCTGGATCTGAGTTTGCTGAGAAAGGGCCAAGACTTCTTCAAGTGACAAATAACCCCACTGAGGGAGCTACAGTACAAGATGGTGCTGAGTTTTCTTTCCTCTCCCCACTCCACTGAGGAATGAGACTTCTTATCCCAAAACAATCCTCTCCTCTGCTCAGTATTCCCCCATGACCCAGAGATCCTTTTCCTGCCTTCTAACCCCCAACCCCAGCGATTTTGTTCTGCTTGAAAAGTCTTCTGTGGAGGGGCAAAGTACTGCCAGCTGAACTAGAGGGTAAAGATCCACTTTCACAGGCTCAGCTTTTCCTCCCTTTCTGAATTAATTTCCTCGGTGCTGGAAAAGTGTTACTGGTTTCTGCTGACGGAAGCAGGGCTGTAAGGAGGAGAATGTCCACAGAGGTTCAAGAGAGTCAGCAAAATAGAGCTGGATGGCAGGGAGCAGAGCACAAGACTAATACTGTGCATATAGCAACAGCGTGGCAGTATCGGGGCTGAAGAATTCGTGTATTGCTTGATTTTCTGTGTATTTAGTATTCTGATACTGCTGCGGTATTGCAATATCACTACATCCAATGTATGAAAAATCTAAAAAGGAACTTGAAACCTGCAGGAATCAGTAAGAACTGAACTCTAGATTACTATGGAACTCTGCCTTGTGAATAGCTGTCTCTGCAGAGCTTTGTGAAAAGTGAACAACAATTGCCAGTAATCTCAGTTGTGGAAAAAGTGAAAAGAAGGTAGAAGGATTCAAAATGTTCAGTAGCTTAATTTATGCATAGAAAAATTGAACTGCATATGTAAAAAGCAAAGATGGAGACATACTTGACATTTGCCACCTAGGAATAATAATTCACTTTTACCACATGCAATGTGCTTATTAAGTTTGTCAAGCAATATGTATGCTTGAAAACATTTCAGACTTCTGATACACCAAACTTGCACAGTTCTTTAAAGGAAAAAGATACAATGATTTAAAAATATAAAATTAAGATAACAATTTGTATTAATACAAAGCATATCTTTTGTAGCACAAACTTTAACATAGCTAGCTGCCACCTAAAATAATTTACACTTATTCAGACTTACAATCTTGTTTCATCCCAAATGCGATGCATCTCTGCAGCCTACAGTACTGACATCGATTCCGGTGGTGTTTGTTAATGACACAGTCTTTTGTTCCTCGGCAGGAATAAACTAAATTCTTCCGTATACTCCTTTTAAAGAATCCTTTGCATCCCTCACAAGTTACTGCTCCATAGTGACGCCCTAGTTACAGAACAACATAAATCACGACATTAATTTTACAGTGTAATAAATTTTTTTTTAGTTTATATTTATTAAAAACAAAGTATTTGCTATTTTACCCAGAAAAAGAACACTTTTTTCCCCCATAGGTTACAGATCCTAAATTATATCGTGGCTATAAAACAATGTAAAAAAGCAAGGGAATCGTTTTTCTAGTTCAAAGCACTTAAACAGGAGAGATTTTACAAATACGCAAGTTGCTTATTAAATTCTTGCTGAATCTGTTCACAGCAGTGTTTAAAAAACCTAAGAAAATAGGTTAGCAAGAACAGAGAAGAAACTCTTTTAATTTATACATTCTTTAGCAACTTTTTTAAAACGTCCCTACAGTCAAGCCTTGTTGCTCATTACAAATTCAGCTGTCGAAATTGTATGCATTAAATCTAGTGGAACCACAGAAAGCTCAAACATGGCATTTGACAGCAGTAGGTAATCACTTCAAAGCTTTAATTTCACCTTTTACCCTTTCACCATTACCCTGTTTTCCTAACAGGGTAATGGTACATCCTTAGTTCTTTCAGTAAAACTTCAATGAAAGAATAAGCTAAAATAGCTAAATAATGTTTTTAAAAAATCAGTTCTTCTGTGAATTTTCTAATATATAATACTAACATACAAAAATTTCTAGGATATACTACAGAAAAAATTCAAGTTTAAAAGTTATTTTTCAGAAGTAAATTGTTTTGATTCTGCTATAGCACCAAACACAAATATTACTAAAAAATACTGGTTTTGATTAAGGTATGCTTGGCAATTCCAACAGTTTTAATTCTGTGATCCTGAAGAAAAAAACATTTCTAAAACTGAAGATCACTGACAAACACTCAAAGTACATACTGCAGAGGTACTAAGGCTGCTCTTTGAACTAAGTAGGGCACATTACAGAAATAAATCTCAAATATGAACTAATTTAAGGGAAAATATATTTTTAGATTCTTTCCTCGCTCCTCACAAACTTTTTTTTAGATACATCAATCTCGTCTGCCTGAAGCTTCTAGAAATTCTGGTAGGTTTTCTAGATTCCTTTATCACAACCATATTACCACACTATTAAAATGTTAAATTTATAAAGCATCATATATATTAAAAGAACATCACTAAGTGAAACATTTTAACAGCAGCTGCATTGTGAATACTTAATATCCATCCTGCAAAGCACCGGAGCTGCTGCTTCACCTGCTCCTTGATGTAGCTTCTTGGACTCTAGCTTGGAGGTATCTGCAAAGCAGTTTGCACGACACTGCTTGTCACACGGGAGGCTCCCCAGAACCTGCAGCTGCTCAGGGAAACATGGCACTCTCCCCAAATTCACTACCACTGCTCGATATCTCTGGGCCAGGACAGGAGGAATAGCTCCTGGGATCTCCAGCCTCTCAAGGAATACTCCAGCCCTCCACTGGGGAGCCAGAGGAGTCAACTCTAGGAGCCAACTAGAGCAGACCAACCAGATCTTTGCCTTATGTTTGGCAGAAATTTCCTTTGAGATGGGTAAAGTCTGACGTGTATTTAGAGCTCTAGGAACTTATTTTTAATGCTAAACTTTGCCGCAGTAGAAAAATTTTAATTGGTTTTATTTTCTAGGAAGTTTGCTCCCCATCCTACTACTTCTCATGATGATATCCTAACATTAATTACTTCTTCCCCCTGGCCCCCCATTTTTATACACTTTATTCCCATCACTTCCCAAATGGAGCATTTAACTGCAGCTGTCATATTTTGATATTACTGGAGGTCCATCATACAGACTTCACTGACAAACAATAACAATCTTCTAATGGAGCAACCATTTCCCTACTTAGATTAATTTTACCTAAGTAAGTAAAGAGCAAAGTTAAATGTCTCACCTCTCTTACACCCCATTATCTTCTGTAACAAAGAAAGTGCAAAGAAAAAGGAGCTTTCAGCTAAACCATGCTGAGGAACAGCCCTTGTAGTTCTCTCTCTCTCTTTTTTTAAATAAAAAAGACGACATCCTCTCAGTAATTCCAGCTCTGACAGATCTGGAACACCTGACGGCAGGCGCACATGCAAAGGGAATGTGGGAGGCAGAGCTCTCCAGTGCACTGCTCCCACTATATGTCTTTCCAGTCTCTTAATATCATTACACAAAATTTAGTGCATGAAACATTTTTCTTTTCTTACCTTAGCACTCTACTTTGGCAATATATGACTATACCGTTCTTAAGCTTATTTTTTACTGGAATTATAATGCATTTTTACAATTTTAATAATGGTTCTTCAAATAACCAACTGTCCTGCATAAATCTCATATTAGCATTTTTTTTCATATACTTGCAAAGTCTTCCTTGCCTACTGGTTTCATATTTAAAATAATGAACAGGTTTCTCATACATTTTAAGAGAACTTGTCAACAATAACAAAGTTCACCACATGACCTTATTTTAAGGAAGAAAACACTCTCAACATTGTTGCTTAAGTAATTTTATCAGACGAATTTTTATAATAGAAAATAAAATGCATCAGCCCAAGAAAAACAGGCAAAAATTATCTGGTAGAAAACATTAAATTTATGATGTAAAACAACAATAAATCCCACCCATTGACACCAGAGTACCACTTAGTGTAATTCTCCACTGAAAGAGTAGTGTATCCTTTCTGTTTGTGCATGTATAAATATATATGTATATGCATGCAAACTGTTATAAAGCTTGAGAAGAATTTTAAACTGCTTTTATAAAATTTTACCACCTAAAAAAAAAAAAAAGAAAGAAAAAAGTAAATACCTGATGCCTTGTCTCCACATACAACACACAGATCAAACACTTTATTTAGGCCCTGTTCATTGGGGGAGTTGTCTGTTAAAATCTGGAAAAAAGTGTGAAAGAATTTCATGTTTCTTTTTCTTACCATCAAGAAAGATTAAAATATATCTCATGCTTGTGGTTTTTCTCTAAGATAGGGGACCAAATCTACAAAGTATAAGGTTTTCTTGACTACATTTTATAGTCTTCATTGACACAAAGGAGCTACCTGCCATGCCACTGTGCTCCTTATCAGGATGGAACAAAAGTTTTACTTGTAATACTTCTGAAAAGAATTCAAGATTACATTTATCTAAATACTACTTCTGCAAAATAGACTGACATTTTGAAATACATTTAGCATCTGCATACTCTTACCTTTTGTTCAATTTTGTATTTATATCCTAATGACTTGTTCATAGTACAAAAGAGACTGAAGCATCAAACAGATGGAACAAAAAAATCCCTTGTAAAGGCTACTGTATCTACATTCAGGTTTATTAACTCCTTTTTTTATAATACACATAAATGGTGCACCAACAGAAAAGGTACTCTGGACACTATCATTAACTATCAAGTGGTATATAGTTTGGCTTTCAGTAACAGTTTGACATTATTACAGTATTCTTGTCTCATTCATTTATCTCTGGTACCTGTAAAGCTTCATTAAGCACATAATATTAGAACTCCAGCACTACAGGGTAGGCACTATAGCCTTCCATTTGATCTTTCAAAACTCTATCCCACTGCGACACAAATAAAGCACAGCAAAAATTCAATTTAAAAAAGGAACACACATATCACGAGTAACAACCAAACATCTTGACAATTATGTAAAGCAGAAAAGAAAAACCTGTTCTTCCCATTAAAGAGATTATAGTTTAGAAGTTTTAAGGGTTTCTAACTTCTACTGTGTCTTTATGGGAAGCCAGACTCTCTTATTCTTGCTTTGCATATTCAAAACAGGTCCTCTGATAAAAAGAAAGATAACTTACCAAAGGAGAAAGTACCCTATCTTCTATAGAGAAAATTAAGAAATCACTTTTTTTAGAAAGTTTGGAAGATAGTACAGATGATATATATGGGAACATTTAACAAGCATACTTCTTTCTAGTTAGCCTTTGTCTCAGAGATTCATCTATTAAGTTTTCTTTTAATGTAACATCTTTTTAAGAAAAATAATATTGATGAGTTAAAAGAATATTAAGCTTTTGTTCCTTCCTAATTTCCATTATTAACATCATGTCTTTCCAGTCTCTTAATATCATTACACAAATGAAGAATAAAAATTGATTATTAAGATGAAGGGGAGCCACTGAAGGTAGAATAGATGATGGGAGAAAGGGCCTTGCCAAATGAGTCAATGTAAAGATAAGATGCAATAAAGGAGAGTTTTTTTGCAGAGCAAATGAATGGGCATTTCAAGTGAAGGCTACAGAAGAACAACAGAAAAGGTGAAACTGCAGATGAAAAGATCATTTAGGGGAGAAAATATGAAAGATCCCAAAGAGGATGCAGTTGAACAACAAATGAATGGTACTCTGTATTTCACGAACTTTAAGTGGAAAAAAGAAATCTCTACCCATTCACACTAGCTGACAATAGAACAATCTAACTAAAGTGACAGAATACTCTGTTGCCTCTCAAACCAACCAATTTTGCGCGAACTGTACAATCAGAACTAGAGCTTTCAATTTTTTGTCCAGATTTCCTCTATTCCTGAATTTTGCTTTTTAAACCAGTGTGGCACACTTCTCATTTCTTAAGTTGTCTTTGAAAATAATTTTTTACATGGATTACTTCAAATCATATTCCACTGGTTTATACTCTTGTTGAGGTTTACCTAAAATACAAAGTGTATGATACCACTGAACATGCTTGAATGCCTCTCAATAGGATTGGCTTTTGCTACTGCTCCTGTATTCATAGCAATCAAATTCTTTGGAGCAAGGACCTTGGACGTCCATTTGCAAAGATTTGTGAGCTTCAAAAAAAAAATGTAATATACAATACAGAGATATGTTTCAAGCTTACACAACATGTGGGTAGCGAATAAGAGTAGTGGACTGGCTCCCAGAAGAGCACAAACTAAAAAGATCAGGGGTCCTCAGCTGAAAAGAGATTACTTGAAAGAGGATATAATAGTGGTTTATAAAAACAATAGGATCCTTTATAGCGGTTTCTTATAGTGCGAGAGACACCTAATTA
>NW_008796109.1:284790-302361 GCF_000699145.1 Aptenodytes forsteri
GTTTCTTATAGTGCAAGAGACACCTAATTAAATACTTCTCTCAGAAGATCAAATCAACTAAAGTATTATTTGCACAACATACAATTATATTATAGGATATTATACAGACCAAAACATACATGGTCTATATAAATAACAGAAAAGGTTGTTAAACTTTAGTGGCAGCTTTCAGATATGATGGTCTCACTGCAATCTCCAAATCAGGAGGTTGCTCTAAATCATCAGCTAATGGAAGTGAAAGGATATGCTCAGAAGGATCATTATTTACTTGTCCAGTTTTTAATATTTTTCCTTAAGCAACTGTTTCTGGCCATTGTTTAAGTGTAAGATACTGGACTAAATGGACTGTAGCTATCCTGATGTTGCCTGGCCTACCAGACTGATGTATTTTAACAGCAGCATAAATGTACATGGGTAAACAATATGCAATAACTACGCTTTAGCTGGAGTGCAGTAATCTCCCTCTTCATGCTGAAGGAGCTCACATCTCCCATGTCTTCCGTGCGTGTTCTTCACATTCCTCACATCAGTACCATCCCATCCTTGCCAGGTGAGGATATGGGGCAGAAAGCTCGGAAGTTGGAGGGTGAGGACTAAGGAAGCGGCACATACAGTGTGCATGGGAGTAAGGTGCACTGGGGACCAGTTTAGGGAGTTAAAACCCTGACTAGTTACAATCTCACATTAGTAAACCCAAAATCTTTAGTGTTACTTTCCCACCCCCACTGAGTACTGTATTTCCCTACTAAATAGTCTCTTTGAGAAACTACCTTGGAGTACAATTCACACAGCTGAACAGTAGTTACAACAGTGTGCAAAAAAGAAAACAAGCAGAAGCAAATGTTAAGTGATAAAGACAGTGGAGAAAGGAGTATGTTTTTCAACAATACATGAAAACAGATGGAGAGTCAATGAAGGAGAAATAAGGAAGGACTGTTGGTATGGCAGGAGCTGGAAATGACAATAAAAATAACAGTATTCTTTCTGATGTCATGAGCCAGGGTACAAATTTTAAAAGCAATAAGTTTACAAAAAAAAAAAGTTTTCTTCATAATTTCTAAGTATTCATGCTGAGTCCTAGTGTAAGGAAAAGTATACCATTAAAAAAAAAACCTCAAAAAAGGAGAACCCAGACAGACATATTTGGAAATAAAACATCTCTTCTTATCCCATTTGAACGAAAATTATGAAATAAAGTGGATTATCTACCTGGATGTGTTGTGCAGATATATCAGGGGATGCAAAAAACAGTTGGTTGACACCTGCAGCATCTGGAGTTGCTAGGATAACTTTTCCTGGAGTGGAATCTTGTCTGGCAAGGATCACCTTGCTTGGGGTAGAGCCATCATGATTTGTTAAGATGAACTGCTTGCCTGCTGAGCTCTGATCAAGTGCTGTAACAATCTGAATCTTCTGGCCCGTCTGCTGATCTGTGACAATCTAATAATACATTTATCTCAAATTGTTATGGTAATTTAAGTTCACCTTTGGGGCCCAATCCGGGCACTGGAAGAAAATGGGAATTTTGCCTTTGACATTTGTGAAGCAGGATCGTCTTCCCCTCTGTCACACAAGAGTGAAGTAAACTCAGGCGAAACCTTGGATTTTCACTGTATTTGAAACACATTTCAATCGAGGGTGTTTGAAGTCAAAACCCGAGTTCATACTCAAGTTTTACAATTGGCCCGTGCTTTTACAACACTACTGAAACCCTTGACAATTCTAGCATCCAGAATTCGAGGCATGTCTGTAGCTCAGCCCTAGGACCTGTCAGGTTATGAGAATTCTTAACTCTTGAATTCACTGTATACCACGTGAACTTCTTAGCACCTCCCAGGTTTGGCTGCTTAACAAAAAACTTCTTAAAAACACACATGTAGACTTCCAAGTGAAAAAAGTAAGCATCAAACAGCAAGAAAAGCAATAATCTTGTTGCACCTGTATATACATTTTAGGCTTCATTTTTTGGGGGGCTTTTTTTTACATATATATTCCTAAATAAAATAAGTAAAACAGAAACTCTCTCCCTGCCTTTTTTTCTTTTTTTTTAAAGGAAAAACTTATTTTCATGATACATTTCATAATCAAGAACAGACCTACAGACTGTTTTTCCATTTTATCCCTATTTTCAAGCACAAATACAGCAGAACTTTATTTAATAATTCTCCACTAAACTCCATTTTTTGCCAACTTTGTCAGAAAATTATAATCCTCAGAGAAAATAATAAAGATTACATATATCTTCCATTATAAATCTCACTTTTAGTCACTTCCTGCCTTTCTCCATCAAAATGCCTATATGGAAAACTGCCTGGTTTATTCTGGAGACTAAGGAGAATCATCCTACAAAGACTGTTTCCTGCAAACTATTTTTGAATTACAGATCAATAATAACCATTTATGTCCATCTATCCATCCCTAACATTTATATGGTCCTTATTACTGATGAATTTATTTATTTCATGGTCTAACACTTATCATAACTAGTTTCATGTAATTAGAGCACCAATATTAATTGTATTTTCTACGTGGAGAACAGGGCCACAAAGAAACTGAATGAGGCATAATTTCACACCAGTCTTTATCAACTTTGCTATTGCACCTTCACAACTAGCTTATTACTTTCTCTAAATGTTCAATATAGTTAAATTTGTTTCAAAAACCTGTGTGTAGCTTACATTTTAAAAAGATAAGCAGTGAGAGATCTAAATTAGTGAGTATCTAATTTCAGCAGTTATAAATCAATATTGCCACTTTCAAATACTCAGAAATTATGAGTTTCAAAATATACAAAAGGAATGTGTTTCCTTCAGGTGGCCTTTTGCTACTAACATTTTAATGGATCAATTTTCAATTTTTTTCTCTGCAAAACACAATTAAAAGCTGATTTAAGAGAGAAGTCCGGGTAAGATGATAAAATTCCAGACGCTAAAGACATAAGAAAAGAACGAAAATTATCATGAGATTTGGGGTGTAGGGTGCGAAGACAATGCAAAACCCCCACAATAGTTATCAACATGATTAATACAGGGTTTTCCATTCAGTTTTCTCAGATATCCACATGTCCGGGACCACAAATGACTACAGCAGTCCCTTATTTCTCCTTTCAATTCTGTTATGTTGGTTCCATATTCTTTAGAAGACAAACCTCCTTGCCCTTTTAATTCCCTTCTTTGCTTAACTTTCTCCTTCCATTACGTTTTTTTTCATTTACAATCTTTATTTCTCCTGTGTCATTTTTGGCTGTTTTCAAAGTGGCTGATGTTCCCTTCCCCTTCTCTCCACATCTACTTTACTGGGATTAGGAGAAATCCAATGCATGTTATCCTCCACAGGGTGCATACACATACAAAAGCCAAACACAGAATATTGTGCTGTTTCTTTAATTTCCAGACCTGCTCTTTGAAAGACACTCTTATCTAAAATCTGTCTCCCTATCAAAACTTAAAAGTGCAACTATGTATACATCAAAAAAGGCATATACTTGATCTAGTTAGGTTTATACAAAGTAGAGTATAAAACTAACTCAAAAACCAGCATGTCCCAAACAGTGAAGATACAAATTTGAGCTAAAGTTGAAATTATTTTTTGGATATATATACTAAATTATCTTTTTTCCTGTTGTAGTCCAGCTCCGCAATTTAAAAAAGGTAGGTATTTGTAGATAAATATGGCAGGACAGTAGGCAGAAGAACCATTGCTACTTCACACAATTCACTTCACCTCCTATTTAACAAATAGTGTCCCAGTTCTTCAAATGGCTTCCTGCAATTCTAGGTGGATGCCCATGTGGTTTTCACTACGTGATATAGTAGGTATAGTGTTACGTTAATATCCATACAAAGCTATTCAATCTGCACAAATGGTTTCTGCAGCTGTCAAGCATTTGACAACTGACAGAGGCACGAGAGAAAGCAGTTTAAACAATTAAGCACAGTCTGCCTGCACCTGACCTCTTACGGCCATACACCTGCAAAAACTCCACCTAAATTGCAATGGGACTCTGAAAAGTGGAGCAGTTGACCAAAGTATAACAACTTGCAGTACCTACATGTTGAGATAAGAGAAAAAAATAATCACAGGGAAAAAGAAAACCACTTATCTTCTCAAGGGAATCCATCAGGGCTCAGTGACAACACATTATGTTTCTTAATAATCTGAAACTCAATATCGCTAAAGGGATAATGTTATAAAACAGGAATATATTAATTCAGGATTGTCTGCTTAAAAAATACACTTGCCCTATGTATATCGTTTAAGCACCCTGATGATAATGGAGGATAGTATTTTCCTTTATTGCTTTTAAGCCTTGTCCATTAACAAATTTTGACTTTCATTTGAACATCATTTCAATAAATAAAATACCTCAATAATTCTGTGTTGCTATTTTAGGAAAAAATAAAAAAAAAGTGTCTAAACACAGAGGACTAATCCACCTGTTTATAACAGAGCCAGTTTTGAACAGAAATGTTTGTTTAACAATAAATGTGACATTCAACTTTTATCCTAGAGAAATGTTAGCATTCCTTAAAAAAGGGTGACTAATGAAACGTGTTTTAAAGAACATTTTACTGAGAATTTTGTGTTTCAAGATCTCACATAATTATTTATGTGCAATAAATGCACAATAATAAATGCATATAATAAAATAAAGGAAAAAATATTGATTGACAATATAAACTCGAAATGAATCAATTTAACATTTTGAACATTTCACTGAGATGTATTTGTTCCTACAAACTACTTTACTCTTCACATAAATTCTGCTTTGAGGGAAGTTTTCATTACTAAGTTCTATCTCATATCTAATTTATTATTATTGATATTGGTGACATGTTTGTAGATGCCTGTTGCAGGAAGGATGCCATTCGACTGAGTGTTGTTCCACACATACCAAGAGACAACCACTGCCCCAAAGCACTTTACCATCCATTTTGAAGCAAGAATCAATGAGCGTGGTGAAAAAAGACAAGGGACAAAGTAGCTGGTTTAGAAACAAGCGATCTTCCAGCTACATGAGGCAATGAAAAACTATATAAAGGTCCCTGTCCCTAGAAAGACAATTCTTCTACGTTCATCATACTTGAGGTAATTACAGTGCCTAACCAAAAGTAGTTCTCCCCCCAACAAAAAAGCTGACACAGAAGGGTTAGAAATCTGCCACTGGCTCTGAACTAACAGAACTGTCCTGCTGTTCAACAATAAAGGCTCATGGGTTTATATGTCATCATCCCACATTCAGACCTTGATGCTGAAATTACATTAAATGGCTTCACACTACAGGGACATTATAGCATACAGGTATTGACGATGAAAACAGAGGATAAAGAGATGGTGGTTAATTGATTAACATGAATTAGTTAATAAAAGGTACAGTGGTACACAAAGTGTAGAACAGGAGTGTAGGTAGCTGAAAGAATAAAGATCTACTGGATAGATAAGACTGGTACTATGACTAGAGCACAGGTAGGGGGTGATAAAACAAAAGACCATGTATGGGGGGCGGTTGTGAAGAGTCTTGGAAGGTTGAAAGCTTGAATGCAATGCACCGAAACAGAAAAACAACAGTGGAAAACATTGAAGAGTGAAGCCAGCAAAAGAAAAAGCAGCCAAGATTATACTAGCAGCTGGCCCGCTTAAATGAGTGCTTTTGTATGCAACAACATATATCTCAGAATATTTTTAAAATTCATTCTGCAGTTGATGTTTTTCTCTAGGATGAAATTAAGAAATAAAACGTTTGCAAGGACTTGCACTGACTTTTAAGGGATAAAATATAAAATTCCACTCCCCAAATCCTCCTAATCTCCATATACACATTTCTATGTTGATTTAACTACCTACGTTGCCAAAAACTTCATACCCTCACTTGAATTGGAGATTATTACGTGGCCAGGCTATGAATTAGCATACCAGGACATATAACATTGGTTGGGACAACCAAAAACCAGTATTATTCTCAGACATTAGGTTGCCTTGCACTTTTTCATGACTTGTACCAATAATACAATGCAGTATTTCCCTCCCTCCCTGCTCCAAAATGTAGAAATGTTCCAACAACTCAGTTGAATTACCAAATTTAAAAATTATTCAGCTTTTAAAGAGCAGTATCATTACAGTATTGGGAAAAGTCTTTTTCTGCTCAGTGGTTATAATTTTTTGTAATCTTAAAATTCTTAGGAGAAAAAAAAGAAAAAAAAAGGGGAAGCATTGGAATGATGTTTTATTCCTGTTTATATAGAAATGGTCTCTGCCACCCAGAGCTGAATATTTACATTCAAGCAAATAAAATGATGCAAATGAAAAAGAACCATATGTGAAAACTGGCAGGAATAAATAGTTCATCTCTGCTTTTAAAATATATCAGATGAAGCATACCTGTATACGTTGTGGTAGAGAGAGGCCTGAATCTGCAGGGACAATCTGTATTCGTTGTGCTGACCCATCCATTAGTGTTTGTGTAACAGCTCCCTGGGAATGGGTAATCTAGAAAGAAGAAACAAACGTAATGGATTGACAATGGATATACTACCTTAAGGATGGATACACTACCTTAACGGATGAAACCTTAAGGTTTCACCAACTTCTGATTTCTCTGCACAAGGCTATGGGAAGTCTGACACTCTTACTGTATAAGGAATGCAAATGCTTGCAATCTAATTTAATAGCTTAATTTTGCTAGTTAGAAAATTCTGTTTCACTATTTTAAACCCATTTTGAAATACCTTCCAATTTGAAATTTAGAAACATGTTAAGTAAAACAATTCATTGTTGACAAGTCCCTGTAAGTCAATCAGACTGAACATTTATTACTGTTGATGTTCATGAGACACAATACCTTTCATCATAGTTGTGCTACATTTACATGAAAATATTTTTACCTTAATGGCTTACTTAAAGTGACAAAAGAATTTTTGGTGTGGAAACACAGCAATTGGCCTTTTCTGTTCTGTTTTTCTGTTAAAGCAGCAAAACCAGAACAACAGAATTTATACTGGGGAACTATCAAGAAAGTTAGAGAAAATTAATGAAATGCATGAAGTTGGCAAGCAGCGTATCTTAAAACAAATTTAAATCTCTGTGTGAATGCTCTCAGACACAATTTGTGGAAGTGCTTTAACGATTATCAGTATTTTAAAAATTCTTCACATGCTATAGCTAAAGTTATATGGGGGAAGGTATTATTCATTACATTATTTCTCAATAAAAATTAAGAAGTACAGCTGCTGTTTGCAGAGGCTTGATCAGAAAGGCCAGACTTTTTGTAGTGCAAAGGAAGTTTGTCTTCACAGAGTTTACAGATACCTTCAAATTGAAATTTTTGTCTTAAATTCCCAAGTAACTTCCCAAATGTTTTGCAGTTCAAAAACTCTGTAACATCCTGCGATTCTGTATTAATAATAATTCCCAGTATTTACACGATTATAAAAATGCTCCTCTTCAACTGTCGTCCCATCCTGTCCCCCCCCCAAGAATTAATGTAGAGAATATATATCTACATCGCAGTAAAGGTATAGTTTCATAACAGGTTGAAAGCTTTTTCGTTCCTCCTGGATGAGCTTCCTGATTTTGCAACCACACCACCATGTAAATGCTAGTACCAGCAGAAGAAAGCAGGCAAGAACATGCAGCTGGAGGTGAGTTATGAGAAGGGGAAGGAGCGGTGGGTAAGTCTTCCCCCTACCGCAGAAATACAAGCTCCCATCAGCCTAAGCTGATTTTGAAATTTTACCCGAAAAGGCATTACTTTTGATACCAGTCTCAGCTCTTATAACCTACTTGCTCCTAATCCCTTCAGCTTGGTAGGTGAAACTGGTTGGTTAGTCATTCAGTGACCTGGAATAGGACACTGATGCAGGTTAAAAAGCAGCCCAGCAAACAGACAAACAAAGGCTATTCTTAGCACAGATCAAACCTTCAATCCAGATCTCCACAATGCTCAGAAGCAGATGCATCTGAGCAAATGAGAGTGGGATTAAGCTGCTGGGGGGATCACTTAAGCTGCCAGCAGCAGCAAAAGAAATGCCTGTCAAACTACTGCCCAAGCCATTTTCGAACACTGCTTTCTAAAAAGACCTGATTTTTGATGAGCATGAATACTTTCCATACTCAAACAATTCATCCACTTCTTTGCTTAAGTAAAGGACAAAGCAGAGTTCATTATACAGCAACATTTAGAGTTTGAAAGAGATACTTTCAAGCACTGAAGTTCTGCATCAGCCTTTCAAATGACATGTACGTGTGGTGATTTATAGGCAATTGGAGTTTTATGTGAATTTATCTCTGCTTTGCAAAATAAGCTACATATTCCAGGACTGTTTTATGCTTCCTCCCTTAAAATGTCATGATCTACATGTTGTGTAA
Source organism: Aptenodytes forsteri (assembly GCF_000699145.1). NCBI lineage: Eukaryota > Metazoa > Chordata > Aves > Sphenisciformes > Spheniscidae > Aptenodytes > Aptenodytes forsteri. Next base: position 293,155 of record NW_008796109.1, read on the forward strand.
GGTAAAATTGCTCTTCAACCCCACAAAATGTCAGCTTGACAGTTTTACTTCTATACAGAATACAGTTTTTTTATTGCAGTTAAAAAAAATACTGATAAGAATAACCACAGTACTTGTTAAAAATTATATTTTGTATGTGTGTGACAGTCTCTGTTTCGACAAATACATAGCTTTCCTCTGTTACTGTTACCTGGCAGGACTGTGGAAACAAACCACCATATACTTAGTGTACCCAACCACAGATTAAAGAAAGAAGATTGCTGCGGGCTCTTGACAGACAACTTCCCTACCTGAATCAAGGAATGGGATCTTGATGTAGAAATATGAATTATCTCACACTCAGCAAAAGATGATTAGCAGTTAGCAGAATTTGAGAAAAGATAAACGTGGTGCAATGCTCCATATAGGCAAGGCTATAAATTCTTTTTTTTTAAATAAGTTTTGCTTTTATGCAAAAAAGCCCTAGATTAACAAAAACACATGCTTGTGAACATCATTATAAAATTGTTTGTGATAATTTTGTGTTTTAAAATGCTTCATGAACAAGAATTAATATTATAAAGAAATCAAAACCTATGTCACAGAACACTTCTGACCATTATTTCAGTGAGACAGAGAAGCACTTCCCATTCTCCTCAGAATGGGAACACCTGTCTTTTTCCTTTCATGTTCTGAATGGGAACACCTGTCTTTTGCCTTTCATGTTCTACTCATGTAAATTTTTCTTGTAAATTCAATTAAAGCTATTTCAACATTGAAGAGAATTACAAATGCTAGCAAAAATACTGCTGAAGTTCCCTAGACCTTAAACTATGGTTTTCAATGCTTACATCGAATAGGAACACCACCAAGCAATTACAGCTGGTAGGTCACAGGTAGGTAGGAATGTAAGATATTACATGAAGGCCCCTGTAAGACCACTCTCCTTGCTGACTCCACCTTTCAGGCAGTGCACTCATGCATGGCATGCACCTTTGGCAGTAATTTTGGCTTACGGAGTCCCACCTTGCACCGCCCTGGGTGATGCTTTTCAGTCCTTCTAACCATGTGCCAGGTTGGGCTGCACCTTGTACCAGATAAGGGAACTGACCCCAGCTGGGAGGGAGAAAACCTTCCTCCACTATCCCGTCATTTTTTTTCCCAGTTTTGTCCACCACACAATGACACAGAGAGCTTACATGAGCAAGTAGCATAGCGTGAGAGTAAGTGGCTAAGTGAGGACTGGGGAATGCTTAAGCTGCACTGCTGCCAAATAAGATGTGACAGTCTCAGGCACAGTAAAACCCTTCTAAAGGACAAATCCTAACCTACACTGCTGACAGAATGATATCCGTGAAAACTGTAAGGCTGCAGTTTCACCATGAACAGAAACAGCCAACAGCTCTCTGCAGTGTCACACCTCACTCCCTCTGTCTTCTCCCCTGCCTTCCTTTGGCTACCAGCCATCTCCTTTACGCTGGCTCTGGTACTCATTAGAGCCTTCTCAGACCCTACTCAATGCACTAACCCAGCAGAAAACCTTCCACTTGTTTTGGCTGGGTTAGCTTGCTGCTAGTGTGGAAATTAAACAAGGTAGGAAACAGGAAAAGGACCTTCCCTCTCCCATGGCACTGAGATACTGTCAGCTCAGTGTCTCATGGAATCACATTACGAAATTGAGAAACAACACTCACAGAGGCTAAAAACCATCATCGCATCATCCACCCTCTTTTCCGAGTGGAAGGTACACTTCAGCTAGCTTTGACTAGCCTGTACGTTCAAAAAAACACACCCCCCCCCAAACCCAAACCCAAACCCAAACAGGAAATACAGCCCTATTTAGACCTCCACAAAGAATTACATTACCAGAACAAAACTACACTAGACACCCCATTCTCACCTATAAAGAGGACAAGTGAGAGACAGAAAACACCATACATCACATAAATCACTTCTGTACTTTGAGACAGCCTTAGCAACACTCAGATGCTACAACAAGAAAAGCTATAAGAATTTATACAGAATAGAATTAACCATCCCACCCCCCCAACCTTTCTATTTGAAATCAAGACTGAGAGGAACTAGTTACTTGAAAAGTAAGCCTATGTCTAGACAAGAACCAAGAGTGGATATTTCAAGCTAAAAAATACCATTTATTTAAGATAAATAAGATGCTTCTATCTAATTTAAAGCGCTGCTAATTTTAAATAGACTATACTATGATAAAACCTTCTAGATAAGTATGTATACTCTTATCCACACTCCCAAACTATCTGTGCATCTCCGGAAGTTCTCTGGCTGCAGTACACAGATTCTGCACACAGGTTACAGAAAATGAAAACCAGAAGTCAGCAGAAACAGGAGTTCAATCTTCCTTTTGCCTTATACCAAACACCAACAAATACTTTACAGCGAAGAGCATGGCAAACCTTTACTCATGAAAACAAAAATGACAACTGAAGCAATTGCTTAATTGGAAAGTAAAAGCTACGTACTGACAACTCTCTTGATTGTAAATTTTGTAACTGAAAGCGAGCAAAGCAATTCTACAACCAGAGGGCTCTCTGAAGACGACTACAGGCCCAAAAAGCAGAGCTGAACAGCTAGTCCCTTACTGGAAACACTGCTAGATTTTCCTTAGCTTCATTTCTGTGGGGCAAACTTTGGCAAAAAAGACTTTGCAGCATAACCTTAAAATGGATACAGTAAGTTCTTCTAGTCTTCCATGGGAGAGTCTCCGGAAGCTTTGGGTGTACTAAAAATTATTTTCTCTTGTGATTTTGGTTTTTACATCTGTGCATTTTATTATTCAATGTCTCTTAAATAGGACTCAAAATTAATGTACCTCTCCCATTTGTTGTTCAATAATTTGATGGGCCAGTTCCTCTATGGTTGCCATGATCTTTAATCACCAGAATTTCCTGTCAAAGAAAGGAAAGAAGATGCTTAACATCTATAGCCTCAATAGTAAAAATATCTTGGGGAAAATATAGTTCACATAAGTAAAGTATGTTCATAGTTGTCTGAAGGTGACAACCCTGCAGAATTTAAAGTTTGATTATACTATAAAAGTAATAATTTATTTTCTATTTGTAAACATCTCTATCTTTTTACTCAAATAACTCACAGAGAGACTGCCTATTTCCGCCCCCTGCTTTCCCAAAGAGCAACAATATAATAAACTCGCTGTGAGAACAGAAGTGTATTACTGACCATGACATCAGCAGGGACATAATTAACATCTTAAAAACTAGAACAGAGCCAATTTTGATAATGCAAACCAAGGGGGGGAGGGGGGGGGAATCTAACAAGGTCAATTTTGTAATTAATAGGAGGCACTACTTGGAAGGCAGAAAATACAGATGTTTAAAAAAAGATGCTGTTTTGCCATCAGTACGGTAGTTACAGTGTAAGAAGTCCAAATCTTCATAAGAAGAATTTCGTAGGATTTAACAGACACTACTACATTAATGCAGTATGAAGTATTCAGACGTATGCCTTGTTTGTTTGGGTATCGATTTACAAATATTCACTAGGCAGTACTTAAAAGGAACATACACAAATTATGAAGCACCATAAACAATTTTCCTGACAAAAGCTGTATTAAAAACACTGTCATATCTACTTCTTCTATGAACCAAGACAGTACTCTCACACCAAAGGATTTGTCTATATACTAAATTTGCTTTGTTTCAACTATACAAGGTACTCGGGTTATACAGCCTTCTCATTGCAGGCAAAGTTATAAAGATGTTTAATACCAACACACATTTTCCTGTATGAACATAAGAATAAATGCTGTCAGTATAAAGGATTTTTTATACAGTAGACAAGATTTATTTATTTATTTATTTCACAAACAGGAATGGTGCTGTGTAACCATACAAAAAGTTAGAATGCTAATGGAAGTAGTTACATATGTAGAAAAGCTGTATATATAGCTAGTTGGTTTTCACTCCTTAACTTTGCTGGAACTTCTAGGAACTATCTCCTACCCCAGTGATCTCTAAACTTTCCCAATCAACTATGCAAATAAAAATGTAACTCACTTCGAAGCTCATTCTGCTCTTATAATTGGAAAGAGCGATCTCTTTTGACCACGGCAAGAACTGCAGGCCTTGGAAGTTGTGCATAGCGGTGTACTAAACCCTGATCGATGTGTGGAAGGGAAGACTACAGAAATACTTGGGCACTGTAGACCATTCTTAATCACCCGCCAGCATGCTGCATTGTTAGTTAAATTAGGACAAAAGATGACAGGCATACACATAAAACGTATGAGACTGAAGCTTATGTTGAAAAGCATTACCTCCTTAGAAGATCTAATAAACGTCAGCACCCTTGCAGGGGCACTCTATTAACCCACTTCTGCATGCGGTGAGCTGCAGCACAACTTCTATTCAAAGAGCACTTTCAAGTCAGCCAAAATATTCTATCAGATGTTTTCTTCTTTTAAATAAAATACTTACTAGCAACAATATATTGCATTGTTTACACACACAGTGCCAGAAATTAGTACTATGTGATTACAAAAAAAAAAAAAAAGCTAAAAAGAAAAGCTTGACATCTTAAAAGCAAATTAAGAGAACTATTTAGTAAGACACACACTTTTGGGTGAGAAAATATACTTTTTGCAAAGAGTTATTTCAGAGGAAGATCTTACTGCTTCGTGACAATTTGACATACCAGAAATATTGTGCATATGATATTTTGCAAAAAATTAAGAGTAAACTAAGTAAAATGCTGAAATTCTACTCTGATCTCAGAGCTGATCCTGCTTTGAGTGGGGTTTTGGACTAGAGACCTCCTGATGTCCCTTCCCACCTGGAATATTCTACAACTCAAAAATGCACTGTTTTCTTAGCTACAGAAACAACAAGAGGTGCTTGCAATTACAAAAAAATCCCCAATATTTTGAAAGCAGTTTGATTTGCAAAATCTTTTGACTGCCTCCATATAGGTCTACTGTGCAGATATTTTCAAGGACACAATAAACGATTATCTAATTATAAAGTTTTACTTCACTGAGTGTCTAGTTTAAAGAGCTATGCACAAGAAAGCTTATTTTGAGCAGTTTAAAGCGATTTTATGGAGAATACATGTTCACCTATGTCAGCCTTTTGAGACAGCAATAACATCTTCCATTCTGCAATCACTGTCTCTAGCACTTTCTACATTATTTTCCCGAAAGAAAATAGACTACATCAGTATCATTTTCCCATGAGAAAAGCCAGGTCTATAATCCTTCCCATAATGAAGTATTATTATGACCTTCTCAATTTTAGTCATATTTACCAGCAGAGCCTACAGCTACTTTAACTTTATTTTATGCTTTTCTAAAACTCCTAGTGTTTCGGCCTGCAGAATTAGCATGTTCCAACAAGAATACTGAATACTAATTATTACTGCTATAGCTGTGTTGCACCAACTCAGCAGCACATGGAAATGAACAATACAGTACAGTGAAAAGAAAAGCTTAATTTACTGTTCATCTAGTAAAAGCTTGCAGTCCAATACTGAACTTGCACAGGAGGCAAAATCTGGAAAATAACTTTTACAGAAATTGACTCAGACATGAAGAATAATTATAATTTTGCAGTGCCACACGTATGATAAAGATTCTTTTTAATGTTCTCTGGCATACAATTACTTTAAATTAACATATCAGCACATTAATATTTTTGCCACAAACTCAGTAAATGAAAGATGGAGAGATCTGATTTCTCCAAGCCTCCACGAATACTTTGTCCACAGTCTCTACAAGTAAGAAAGGTCTTTTCTTTTTAATGCTGCAGAGTCATTACTACCTTATTCAAAACAATTCTGTCACCAAAAGGGCTAGCCCTAATCTGTCTCTTGGCCTGAATCTCCAATCTCTCGTCCCTGCTGCCAGCACTGGTACATCTGTGACTTCACAGCCAGCAGCAAAGTTTTATTTTTGTCTGTGTTAGTTCTCAGTCCAAAGAATGACTTGCACTTGCTATATTAGCATGCAAATGCTACTGCTGTACCAGTGATGGAGGGGATCTGTAGATCACACCTTTTCACAGCAGCAGAAATTTACATCATCTTAAGCCATCTGAAGTCTCCCATACTTTCCCACAGCTCTATAAATTGTTGTGAGACGAGCCTTGGAGCTTAGACACGCTTATTTTTGGATCTTACAGATAAACCTGGTGAAGAAACGAGAAACAGAGGATGAAAAAAAGCAACATACAGCCACAGGACAAAACAGGCAACACTTATGATGGTGAAGTGGCCTAGCAGAGACTTCTGGTCCATAACGTAAAGTACTGTACAATTAGGAGGTTGACAGGGATCTATCTTCTTGCCTCACCCCCTATTTCTAGGAAGGGTATTATTTTCTAATTGCGAGAACCTTAATAGTCAAAGCTACTTTTAAAAACAATGCGAAGAAAGCAGCGTAGTTATAAAAGTTTCACACACATGAGCTTATTTGTAGCTAAACTTCGTATTCTCTGGTAGAAATACTCTTCAGCACAGACTTTTCAACCTCTTAGTAGTTAACCCTCCAGTTAACAGACATTGACCTTTTCAAATCCCAACACAGAACTAAATGGTGTCTCATCTTTGAGATGTTGGACTTTGCGTTCTTTGCCATACTGCCAAACCCTCACGAAGAGCACGGGGAGAATTTGTACTGGTTATGGCAGAATTTTGTATTGGTGCTAACAACTGTCCGTAACAAGATCTCTCTCTTGCGAGCAAGATGAATAGCTATGAGAGAAGGCAGGTATTTTTACATTATTAATTCAGTGTTATCAAACAGCGCTAATAAAATATTAAAAATACCCAGCTCTCTCAAATTCAGAATTGGCCATAGGCATCCTTTATTCTTGCTGTTAGGAGCAATGTAAGTATGCTCTGCTTTAATCTTAAGAGCAGTGGAAGAGGTTCTCTAAAAGAGATTCCCTGTCTTGATGATGTATTATTTTTGCAGGAATCCTAAATTAGAAATGAGAAAAAAGTAGGAAGGAATTTGGAACAGAATAGAGTGTTAGTCACAGCCTCCAAGATGTACTCAATTGTAGCAATACAGTCTAAATGCCCCCCAAATAAACAAAATTAAAGAAAACCCAAAGGGCAGTGGTAAGCAAATCCTTTGACAAACTGTTTAGAATCAAACTGCTTTATAGGCGGTGATTGTAAATAAAAACCTAATGTAATTACAATGGACTCTGAAAGCCTGACTAGATTAATATTCCCTAAACAAGTGATGCTCCTATCCTTCTGCAATCAGAAGAATTTTACTGGTCAAAAAGATTTTCTTTGACATGTGATTCTCAGAACCAAAAAAGAGAAATCTGTGTTTACAAGAGTTTTCAAACCCAGCTATTTCTGAACTTGAAGAATGTCACCTCTCCGTTCAAAGCACCTTCAAGAAGGTTTTTCTCAACAACTATAATCTTTAAAGAATGAGTTGTAAATGGCACAGCTCTCAGAAAAAAAAAAAATCCCTCACAAAAGCGTAACAAACACTTATGTGTCCATCACTGAGGGTCTCAACCACCACATAAGGACAGCTTTAAAGAATGCTGGTTTTAACATTAATGCTTCACTATACACCTGACAGTGCATCTTAGAAAAAAATAAATTATTCTTTTACCTACAAGTAGTTAACAATAAAAATTGAAAAAATAAGAGGGTAACCCATCTTGAAACTGCATAAATTCTTGATCATAGTCATGAATTCACCAGCTATGAGCTTGAAGTATGAATCCCATACATCCCAATCCTGTTGAGACACAGAAACCTCAAACCAAAACAAAAGCTTTTCAGTTGCTCATCCAATCATTCTGTGCTGCTAGTTAGATCATCCTGCAGCTCAGAGGCACGCTTCTGCAGTGTTGTCTCAGTAGGAAACAAAAAGACCAACCTTCAGAATCAAGAGGTGTGTGCTTTAAGGAATTATTTTGCACCTGCTAGTTAGTTCTGCTAAACCAGATGCGACTGTCCTCACAGCTAAGATGTATTAGTAAAACAAGCTAGCTTGAAAACTGAAAGCGATTTAAACTAACATGTTTTACCCTGCCGTAAAGCAGTGAAGGAATACACATGTATTCAACTATGATGCCCCAGCCATAGGGAAATGAACTCTGAGAGAGGCATAAACCATTAGAAGTGAATTTTTGAAGCTTTATCTAAAAGAGCCATCTGCTTCCCATTTGAACTAGACTTGTGTGAACAGACTACTTCAAGCATGCAAACAAGATTGAACTCTTGTGATGAAGAGGAATCTGGAGAATTGGTTGAGGCTGTTCTACCTCTTCAAGCTGCCTGGAATAAGCACAAGGAAATTCATGGATGCAGAATCAGCTGTCAAAGCTAGACAAATCATCTGAGCATAAGCACGTGAGGCACGCATACAATGGAAAAAAGGATATACTCACTTGAGTGAGAATCTGTAACTACTATGGTCAGACCACAATAAAGAGTTGCTATGTAAAATTGACAGAACATTTTTAATAGTTTGTACGGACTATTAACACGTTGTTTCCTTAGCTCAGACTACTACTTAAATAAAAACGTTAACACTGTCAGTGTTCGCCTTGCTACAACTGTATCACTAGTAGCAACAGAAAATTTCTGGAGAGAAGCTGATAGAGATACAGTATATACTACCTCTTGATAACTTAGAAGACAGCCCTGAAAACCATGTTGGTAATCAACAAAAATATTAAGCAAACCACGTCTGACATGCAGTTATTATAACCTATATGCAGAAATCCATTGCCTAGAAAAATATTACAATGAAAGTATTGTGATAGCATAAAGTGTGTGCGTATGTAAGTATATATATATAAAAAATTCAATTTCTGGGACTTAAGTGGGATAATTGAAGAGACAGAATTTGTTAGTATACCTTTACAATTATAAAAAAAATCTTTGACTAACATAATAACTAGGTTCTTTCCTAGATATAATATATATCAGTACCAACTGACAACTGCTGCATTATGAAAGAGCTATGAAAGCAGTTTTTTTAATTAGTGTTTACAACAGTGTTGTTGTTTAACCCCAGCTGGCAACTAAGCACCACACAGTCGCTCACTCACTCCCCCCATGGTGGGATGGGGGTGTCGTGGTGGGGGAGAGAATCGAAAGGGCAAAAGTGAGAAAACTCATGGGTTGAGATGAAGACAGTTTAATAGGTAAAGCAAAAGCTGCACACACAAGCAAAGCAAAACAAGGAATTCATTCACTGCT
>NW_008796109.1:302541-313542 GCF_000699145.1 Aptenodytes forsteri
GAGAAGCAGAAAAGGCCTTGACTCTGTGTGAGCACTGCTCAGCAATAACTACAACATCCCTGTGTTATCAACACTGTTTCCAGCACAAATCCAAAACATATAGCCCCATTAGCTACTGTGAAGAAAATTAACTCTATCCCAGCCAAAACCAGCACAAACATAATTGATGCATTCGAAGAACGTACTCAGTTTTTCTGCATTTTCATGCATGCATTAGAACTTGGCAATTTGAAGCCTCTTTTCATGTGATGTGAATCATCCCACTGGATTCTTTTTAGAAAACCTATCACTTGAACAAAAGGAAGGGGGTATTAGCTCTTCACATTTTTGTGTTGAAGTTTTGTCGTTGAAAGCCATCACTAAATAATAATAAATACATACATATAGTTGAGTATTTTGGCATGAAGCACCATCCTTCTGGTAAAGTCTTATTTATTTATTTCATTACGAATTCAGTTTTTGAGGGTATTGAGCTTGTGATTACATGTTTTTGAGGATATACTGCAGAGGTGTAAAGTTCTTGAGTTATAAATGCTGATAAAGCCATTTATGGAGAAGCTGTGAAACTTTAATTGCTTTGACTTGCAAATTGTTAAATGTAAAAGCTCAGAGTTATGTTAGAAACAGTCTTATTATAGGCGTAAAATGTACTGGTGCATTTACACTGTTGCAACATTGCATCTTTAAACTGCTGTGGTGAAACAAGCCTGTAAACAAAACTAAACTAAGACTGTTTAAAATGGGTAAATGCCAATATATCCCTCTGGGGATTTTTTCTTTTTTTTAACACAGTGACTTCTTAAGACCAATGTACATCAGGCCTGATCTATGAAGTTATACTGATTATGAGGATATGATCTTATGCTGGCTTCACTTCAGCAGGTAAAATTCCTTTGTGTACACAAAAACAACTGGCAAATTAATACTCCTTTAGCAGTCAGTCCCACTACAGCTCTTGCTAGTGAGTAAAGCTCTGATTCAAATTCTCAGAAGCAGGCGACCAGTCTGAAACGCTGGTCAGACTTTAACAGCACTCATAAGCAGAGGCAGCATAGCTTGGAACACCCTACTGAATTAATCCTCCATCTCACCCTCTCACTCAAAGCATACATGTGGATGAGCTACTTCTGAACTGGTTGCTGAATCACCAGAGCGCGGTGCATTATTCTGAAGTTTGTCTTTACTGCTTGTGTTAAAATGCCATGCAGTAAACAGTAATGCTCAGCAACTGGCTCAACAGCACCTTGGCCATCTGTATATTACAGGTGGGCTGACAGCTAGGAGTGCTAACCGTCAGGAGTTGCACTGATGTCCTTGAATACATATCAGAGCTGTTAGAGTGTAACCGTAATTTTGGCCTGAGGAGATGGAATTTCCATGGACTTTGAGAAAAAAAAATTGATTAGTGTCTCTGACACTTGCAAATATCACGCTCAACTACATCCTAAAGTAAAGGCTAATGAAAATCAGGTTCCTCCCTCATTTGCCTGACATGGCATAAGTGATGCTACGGCTCATGTTGGTGCACAACTTCATGCATTGCAAACACATCCTTTGTAACCAGTGTGACTTGTAATTACATACAATGAAGAAGTGATACATTTTACAGGATTATTCCCTTACGTTTTCTTTTTTTTTTAATAATGTGAAATTGAAGGGTATTATTGAGAAGAATTTACAAATTAATTACATGACATTTTGTATTTTGACACTTGCAATTTCAAGTTGTATAAACATTCAGTAGTAGGTTCTTTTGTGTGTTGTTGCTTTATTTAACTTAGTGATCCTTAAACACAAGGGCACTGACAAATCCAGTATTTACAACAATGGCACTCTACAGAAATACCTTAACTTCAGTCACCTCCAATAAACCATGTAACTTTGCTCAGAAGAGCATGTATACTGGTGAAAAAACTCACCAACTTCAACGTTTAAATGATAAACTTTCAGGCAGCTTATCATGCCACAGCTCAACTGCTGAAATAGGCATTCCTATCCCATTCCCCATTTTTGCTTTATTATTCAATCTCTTCTTGCGCCAGCATTGGTATACACATAATGCCCTGAAGAGTCAGTTCAAGGAACTGAACTGGCAGAAACCTCTTTATTTGTGGAGTCAGGGCATAGTTTCAAAGGCAGTTTGAACAGAATTACAGCTCACCTCTGGGGAGGAGGTCCTGCTGACCCTGACCAAGCTGTGGTGGTGTTGACCACACACTGGGACAATTTAACTCACTAAAAAGACAGAAAACTAACCTAGCAGAAATGCACCAAACATCTGCTAGGTAAGCACACTGAACTAACTTACTTCACAGTCAGATTCATTCCACCGCAGACAAAAGGGAGAACATGTTGTTAGAATTCAAGGGAGGGAGGAAAAAGAAGATGAAGGAGGAGGCAAACCTCCCTTTCCATCGTTGGTGGTGGGGAGCTGATAATTCAGTTCAACTGCACTGTTTAATTTGTACCCTCTGTTTTTGGCCCATCCAGCTGCCTGACGCGGCTCGCTGTGGAGTAAGACAACCACCACTTCCAATTGTGTGAAGCAGCAAGGCTGCCTCTTTGAGCAGTAGCTACCTGTTAGGCTGTGCATCTTGACACTGGAGACGAGGGGGCAGGAAAGGTCAAGGAGAACCAGCTATCAACAAATTCTAAGCTAACTTTGGGATAGATGTAAAAAGTTTCGTAGTTCACCTTTTGCTTACCTAAGGTATCTATGTTAGACTTCACATCAAGTATGCTTAATCACTCTTTAGAGATCCCTGCAAAGAATTAAGCAGAAAAATGCTTTAGCTGTTTTTTTTTTTCTCTATTATGTAAGCTTACAAATTTAGCACATTTTTCATGTTTTTAAGAGCTTCTTTTCCCGTGTTACTCCAGCCAACATTCCCAAAAGTGGAATTGTTCCACATGAAATGATGAATATATAAACTCAGAGTTATCTGAAATTGGGAATACTCCTTAAACACTTTAGAACAAACGTTCATTTCCCAGTAAAGAAAAAGATTTAAGTAACTGTTGCCACAGTCCAAGTTTTGATCTTCAATAACTGGAAGTAATCTTCAAGGTGTTCTCATCTAATATGAATCTTCCCGATTTGAGAAATGCTTCTTTTTTCCCCACACTTGTCCAAACCATGCCACACACCTTCAAAGCACACATCAGGCAACATAGGAGAAATGTTTTTTATTCCTAGTATAGGAAAGAAGTAGATTGAGTCAAATAATTGATGGTTTCTTTCTTGAGAATGCTTTGTTCTCCTTTCAAAGGGAATGAGACAAATCAAGATAAACCAAACTTTATCCAGATGCTAGTTAAAGACTGCTAATCACATTAATATTTCCTTTCTGAAGTTATCTAAAACAATGAAAGGATAAGAGCTAGAATTCTAAAAAAAGACCAGAGAACACAACATGAAAAAACCTGCACATACTTTTAGGATCTTCTTTATGATGTCCCACAATTAAAAGAACTGTAATAATATTATTGCTCTAAGAGGGGGAAAGAAGAGAGCCAAAGCTCCTGCCAATACATCAAGCACTAAGTTGTTTGCAAACACTGCCCAATTAAATTTTACCTCATTCATATCTCACTTTGAATACTCTTGCAAAAGTTATTTTCTTCACCAGATGTTTCAATCAGTGAGTCTATAGTTGCTTATAGCAATTATTGCTTAATCATTCTACTGGCTTCCCTTTTTCACATCAGACTTAAGATCCTTGCCTTTACTTTTACACCACGAAGGTTCTGAAAAATGAAGTGATAAGAAATGCTTTGTCCCATGACCATTTAGCTAATCATACTGGTCAGTGCTTAAGCTCTTCCTTCCTCTACAACTTTTTGCAGATCTGCCATTAAGATCTCTAAAACTCTACAAAACAAATGCATAACCTTCCTTCAATTTTTCTTAAAGGAGAAGTGTTGCTGACAATGTCAAAACTGACAACATTTAGACTGTCAACATGATTAGATCACTGCCTCTCCAACTGTCCAATATATTTACTTTTGTACCCTTGTATTCCCTCAGTCTGTGATGATCCATTTGTGTACTTTCTCATTAGTGGTAAATTCTGGGGCCAGGGAAAAATCACTTTCTAAGATACCCAACACAGTAAGGCTCCTCTTCTGTTGCTCTAGGTACAGAGCAACACAAATACTAGCATCTGTACTTGTAGTGATTAGACCTGCTTTACAAGTATAATCACTGCATTTGTTTTCAAAGTTATTTCTCGAGTGCTTGACAGTATTACTTCCCACATAATTAAATAAAAAAAATGAAGCTCCTTCAAAAACCTTTGAAAAAGAAACTAACTCACAGAGACAGAATTATGTATCAATCTCTTCTTTTCAAAACCTCAATCCCCCAGCCCAATTTATTAGAAGAAGCACTTAAAGGCAGGCATTTTGACAAAAGACAGGCATTAGACTTCCTCTGTATTACTTACAATGCATTTATTGCATCTCTCTTCAATCTTCAGACTCAAATGAAATGCAACCAGAATCTCTCTCTGTATGTAAATCCTATGTAAATATCATTAGTTTATGCCCCTAGTAAATGAGTTAGTGAGCCTTCTTGGCAGGATGACTCAGTTGTTTTTAAATACATCGCTATCATCAGTGTTAGCCCAAACTTCTTGGTGTTGAACCTGGCATCATTGCCAATGGTTTTCCATTGCTACTTTAGATAAGCACTCCGTGACCCACTGTGTCAGCGGAAAACTTTTATTAGCTTGCACTAATTCAACCACTCCACTTCTTTCTCAGTTTTTATGTGCCAGAGTTTTCCCAATGTTTTAGTCAAAAGAACTTAGGAAAGACTTACTTTTTAAATTGTTTTTGGCTTACTTCAACTGAAATAGGTTAGGAAACATTCCCACGAGAACAGCCAGCAGATTTGAGGGTTGGTAATCAGAAGCACTAACCTCTCCACTACTACAGTTATACCCAGAAGACATCAATATTTAACTCATACCCTTCTCCAGGGACAAAAGTTATACAACTTTAATTATCCTAGTAGGAAGTTCCTACTAATAGTATTTCAAAATATTATACCAGTGTAGACTAAGGACTTTAAAAGCAGCAGCAGGAAGAATGTATCTTTATGTTTGGACTCTCCATTTGATATAAATAGTAACATCTCTTGTTCTATTACATTGCACTGTTGGTATAGCTGCCTCACTATCAAGTACCTCGATTCTAATTTAACACCCTTTAAATGAGTTAGAACAAACCGCATTGGTATGAAGATACAACACGAGAAAATTCTGTCCACCCCAGAGATCTTTTACTTTTAAAAAAATGTCATAACTCTGGACAGTGTAGTTTTACTGGTGCAAAAATGATGCTTGTAAAATTTGAGTAGTTTAACTTCCCCTGCTGGCACTGTCAAACCAGTTTGACTCTGTGTATGTATGGAATGCATAATGATTCTGGCAATGACTATGTATATGTATGGAATGTGTGTTAATACAGGGGTCCCTCCTAGATTAAATCCACCTGTAGAAGATTAGATGCACATTTAAACTAATAAAGTTACATAAGAACTTTCTAGATACTTTTGAGGTACAGGTGTGTTAACTAGTTATGACTGCAGAAGTTACCGTGAACTTTACTTCCTGTTCTTATATCACAGTAAAGAGAAATACAGGAAGATCAACATGACTTTTTAGGAAAGCTCAAGAGGTTAATATAATGGAAAGCTAACTGGAAAAGTATTCCCTCTTAGAAGAAACTGTCTTCATATCCCTTCTATCCCTCTATAGTCACACTATAGTTGGCTTCAGTAGTAAATGATTTCAACAGATCTCAGAAAATAAACTAAGGATACACTATTTTAGCTCAGGTCATCACGCTGGGCTTACAGCTGCTCTGTACCTTAAAATGGAAGCTAGTCCTCATTTCCATTCTCAAACTCATCATGTACTAATTAAGAATTCAGCATAACCTGTGCCAAACTTATTTAATAAATACCTACACATGAAATAGAAAGCACTTAACAATCCCTCTATGATAAAAGTGCCAGAGTTAGGGGTTCTGTTACTTGTTTTAAGCACTAAGATTTCTTTATACTTCAGATTAGTATTCTGCAATGCTTTATAGATAATAAATTAAGCCAAGGAATCCAAACACATTTGTGAAACAAATAACACTCCTCAATACTTCATACAAGAAAAGCTCAATGAACACAGGATGCTAAATGAGCTATTCTTGGATTATCGTTCTGTAAGCCATATTGCTCAAGATGGTAGAACAGTTGGCAGACTTAAAGGAGTAACATTCTCTTCATCAATGAACTAAGGCATATTTATGTGACTCTTGACACCCAGTTAGATACTGTTTATTAAATTTGCATGACATCAAGATTTAGAGAGTACATATGTAAGAGACAGATAACCACAGGAAACTGAAGCAGCTAAACCTGCAGGCAAGCAAGGGAAGATGAGATGCTTGTAAAAGCATAAGGGAATAATTAAAAGGCACACAGCAACAGAGAAAGAGATGCATTTGCAGGCATGCCTGTACAATTAATTTAGAATCATTGCTCTCACTTCTTTTTCATGTAAGTGAGTGCTACAGCGGGAGGAGAGGTGAGAAAACAGAATTGCTAGCATAAATTTTCAGAAGACTGCCGAGTCATTCTTATAGTTTAGGCCACTAAAGGGACAGTCTCACTTTTAGCCCTGGGCTCCTGTTGCTTTTATCATGCCGTCTCTAGAACCTGCCTGAACAGCTACAGAGCTGATTCAGCTCACCAGCCCCACAAACAACAGGGGAAAGGAAGGAGGAGGAAAGGCAAGGGGGCCGTCTGCAAGCTGAATCCACTCACACAAGCACTGGCTACACACCAGAGCTAGGTAAGGAGACAGCCATTTAATCAGGTCAAGCTGCCCTGTGTAATGTCAGCCATAGCCTGCATCTGCACCTGAAGCTTGCAAAATCCTGCATTGGTACAGGAATCAAAAACCCCAAACTGGTTCCCCGCACCAGAGCTGAAGCTGCACAATGAACCAGACAAGGAAGTTCATCTGACTGAAGACTTCCCGCTTTGCTGAATTACATTCAGCCAGGTCTGTTCTCCTACCTGGCACACAAAGATTACGCTAATACAGTGTAGTGAGTGCAAACCCTTCTTTTCAAACACAGAGAGGCATTACATCCACTATGGTATAATTACAGCATTTCACAAAGAGGGGCAGCCCCACTCCTGGCTGACAGCTTTGTCCCCCTCTGCATTTGACCTGGTGGTCGTATAGCTGTAAGGTAAGCCCATCTTCTGAATTTACTCACCCTGCAGCTAACAATTGCTATATGTAACACAAGAAAAGCAGGCCGAAGCAGAAATACAACTATTTCTTTTGGAAAAAGCCCACATTGTTACACCAACTTATGTATAACACCAAATTGCCCATATAGGTGTGGTACGACGTGACTGCTCAGAGCATTCACCGAACTACAGCCACAGACGAGGTAGTTGATACATGAAAGTACATTATGGAAAGGACTTTCAAACCTATTCAACAGTACTACTAGTAACTCTCCCCTTACAACTTGCACATGTTCATACCCACAGAAACTTCCTTCAGGAAAAAAACCCTGCGTTTCACACACATCCTTCCCGCAAATCAGTGTTGACATTGTTTCAGATAAAAACATCCCTTTATAAATATCATCACCGCCTCTTCCTTTTTTTTTTTCCTTTATCAACTCCACAGGATTAGATCTTGTTAGAGGGTGTGTGTTTTGTTTTTTTTAATTACATGCATACACATATATAAAGCACTCTGGAAAAAAATATTCAGATTAAGTCATTCAAGAGTGAAAGCATTAATCATGTTGACACTTACGCTGTCCTGCTAATAGTTCAAAGGAAACGTATTACCAAAACAAATGGGGCAGTTTTCATACCACAAAGTTACTGCTAAGCTATAAACAGCAACCTCAACTTATTTGGAATGAAATAACCATTAATTATAGCTAATATGACAATAGCAGAGGGTTTGGCTTTAGTTTTTTGGCGGTTTATATTTTTCAAGTTTCTGGTTTAACTTCCTACAAAGGCAGTCAAATACTTAGCTTAGTCCAGCCTCTCTTACTACCAAGTTGAGCAAAAGAAATGTAAGTCCAACAAATTTGAACAGCCTTTCAGAGAAGGCCTGGCCAAACCAACAAAATTAATCTAAATATTGATACAGAAAGGCAGTTCTTAGACCATGATTTTCAGGAAGGAACGTACTTCCTTACAAAATCTGCAGCACGGCATCATAAGATACACGGGACTCGCTCAGAAAGCGTAAGCAACCTTCCAATCTCAGAGAATTGGAAATTAAGAGTTCAATCCTTCGGAAGAGAAATCCTTTGTTGCTTTAAGAGTACGGTGAGTACTACCTAAGGCAGTAATCTGGAATCAAAAGCTGCTGACTGAAGGGTAAGAATATGGACAGGTCCACATACACCAGAGTAAGAATGTGATTAACTGCACCTTTGCAGTTTTATCCATCATCCTCACGCTGATGAAATTCTGTTTTGCAGCAGCTTACCTTATGCCAATAACGTACAGGCACAAGTTTAAAGTGCTAGAAGCAGCTTGAAACAGCACTTTACTAAGTGCTGGTAAAGAAGTTTACCAGAAAATAACTTAGGTATTGTTTAATTTTCCCTGATGGTCACTGTTGGGTTGCATGCTGCAGCCTGTGTGTGACAAAAAAAACATATGCAGGCAGCTACGCCAGCCAGAGCTTGCGGCCCCCGCACCCACCCCAGCTGCTTACCGCTTCCTCACAGTGGCTGTTAATACCCCCACAGGTCTGGGAAAGCAGATACTCACATGAGAGCTCCCTGACCTGTATCAACCAAAATAACTCAGGTTACCAAAGCTTACTATTAAAACTGCTTAAGCCAGGATGGCTGCTGAAGCAGGAAAGGCACACATACCCTCTGCCAGCTGCAGCACTGCCAGCTGAGATCCACACTTTGTCCACCAGCAGAACAAATGTGCACAAGTTAAAGAATTGACACCACTATTCCTTATATGCAGTTAAGCTCCCTACTTTAAGCAAAGGGTGCTGTTTTTTTCCAGGGGTTTTTCACCTAGACATTAGACACAGGTTACTTTCTTTAGGGAAACTGCTTTCCTTCACAAACTTTAAGGGAACTCCAGCAACTTCACCGGCTGCACAAATTTTAATTGCATAATACAACGAGCACACAATAAATCAAAATGAAAATTGAGTATTAGCACTGGGAACAAGCAAACTAAACTTACCAGTGTAAATATTTAGATTTCACATTATAGATGAAAGCCAGTTTTCACTGGACTAGCACATTAGCTTTAAGCATTCTGTAATTATATTTTGCATGTGAACTATTTAACTGCATGCTACAGTATCACTGGGTTTTTGTTTGGTTTTGTTCCACCCCCACAATACACCTTTAATAACAGAATACAATAATGAAATAACTCATGTTGAAAGGTACTTCTGGAGGTCATCTGGTCCAACCCCCTTCCCCCCAAAGCAGAGTCAGCTTCAGAGTTACACAAGTTGCTTGGTGCTTTGTCTTCAGAGGCTAAGAAACTATGTCCCCTCCTCTCCCACAATCTAGCCTGGGCTATGGCTATTCTTAAAGATATCAGAACTCCCACCAAATTTGTTCCCGTCAAGACAACATTTCACAAGAAAATACAACCAGCACGAAAAGCAGAAATATTAGCAAGTGCCCCAGGAATTGAGGGGAAAAGTTAAAGCTAGTTAATTTATCTACTGAGACCTCTTTTCTGTAATAAGCATCTTGATCTGTTATTGTAGAATGCAACAGACTTAACAAGTGGTGTCCAATCATCCAGATAGAGCAGTTTGCACAAACAGCAGAAGCATTTGAGGACTGTACACCCCACCAGGTGATGTCAGTTATGTTACTTACTTTACCATGGATGTGCACACATACAGCTGACCACCATCACATGAAAATACTTAGTTCTGTGATAAGAGAGGGTCTGCAGTGTCTCTGAGCTACAGACAGAAGGAGTAGAACATTTCACAGACCTTAAGACCTTCCTCAAACAAGCGTCCCTGAGGAAAGTGGTACAGCAAGGAGCAAGCTGTGGGCTAAATGCTCTGTTGGACTAGGACATCTCATGTCACAACTGGCTACCACGGACTACCAGGGAAAAAAGATATTTACAGTTATTTTCAGGTAGAAATGCTGTTACAGAAAAAGCCATCCAAAATTACAAAGCGTAGAATAAAGAGTCACCAGGTGAACACTACCTCGTGCAGTACAGTAATGTGATGTTTTGCCTCCCCCTCTGATACTTTTATTGCTACTTATACAATGCTGATTCCAAAACCAGGAAGCTGTCCTGCAGAAAGCTATTTTAATTTTTTTGCCATCTTATTTTTCTGTGGTAGGTGTGGATGCAACTCTTCCTACTATACCACCTTTCCCAAGTGCACCTTGCTGATGCTGCTATCAGTAGCTTCAGATCAGACATTTCACATATGAAGAATGCCTAACTCAGTTTTTCAAGAATCATGTCCACACACTCATCTTGCAGTAAGGCCATTCTCGAAAGACTTTTTTTTTTTCTCTCCTGTTGCATAAGTTTATTTGCACAACACATGCCATCTCCTCTCTTCCCTCCACAACGTGCAAATATAAGTTTATCCTATGGTACAGGGCTGTGCTTTTTACACTTAACATACTGCAGCGCTGAGAAAAGAAAGAACCCACAAACCCCGCAGCTTAGAAGAAAAACCCCACCCAACGAGACAAAATAAGGAACAGTGACAGGGTCACCTGCCCCAACAAAAACAATACCAGGACATACTACCTTAACCCAAATAAACCCAGACAGCCACCAGAGATATCTGAGAAGAGGGAGCCGGCGGGGTGATGGGAGTCAGCAGGTACAAAGTGGCTGGGGGACCCGGGGGTAGGGAGCACGGCCACCCACCCCCCGGGAGGGCTGAGGCCGCGCACGGATGCCGCGGGGAGGGAAGGAGA
>NW_008796109.1:314470-342094 GCF_000699145.1 Aptenodytes forsteri
CGACCCTTTGTCCCCGCTGGCGGGCACTGCCGCCGCCGGGCGTAGACCGCGGGGCAGGGGGTGGCGTGGGGAGCACCGAGAGCCGAGGTTCCGTGGGCAGGTGGCAGCGGGCAGGGCCCTGAGCAAAGCGGTCCTCGAGAGGAGGCGCCGGAGGCGAAGCTCCCTCACAGACGGGGAAGCATGGCTCTGCCCCGAGTGGTTCTAACGGGCCTGCGGGCATTACCGTGCCCGTCAAGAGGAGAACTCGAGTCTCCACTGCAGTTCTCCGCAGGGAAACGGGAGCGTGTCAGCTTTCAACACCACAGGCGCGTAGCGTTGGCTTTTGGCTTTGGGTAGCTTGGTGGGGTCTTCCCACCGAGGCAAATACGTAGATGAGACTTGCAGATTTGGTTTGAAATGTGCGACGTGATGAAGACAGAAACCGCTTCATCGCGCTGCGAGTTATTTAAATAAGTTTTATACTTTAAATATGTCCCTTTTTCCCCTCCTCTTCCATCTGTTCAACAAAGACTGTATAGCTGTGGTTGGAGATCAGCAGGAACTTACAAGATCATTTAGGCCACCGGGGCTGTATGCACAATTTCATTACCTGAAATTCATTTAGACCATTTTATGTAATTTCTACTGAATCAGATGACATAAGCATCAACATCTGAGAAGCAGAGATATGAAAGAAAAAAAAAATACAAGCAATTTATGTGTTGACATTAATAAAACCATTCACGCTCTTATCTTGCCAATTCCTTTACTGCTTTTTTTCCCACCCCCGGTCCCACAGCTGCACTTGCATCTAGCTACCCTAGCTCAAGATCACTAGTTCAGTCAGTACTTGCAAGCATCGTATTTTGCTTTCTGATCAAACACGTTCCCAAAAGCCAAATGCAGGTGAACCTTAGGAAAATTTTTTAAATTGGAGCAATTAACTTGCTAAGCATTTCCTGAAAGTGTCAAATGTTACACTCTCAATTTACAGTACTTGTCACTTCCCAAACGAGCCTGAGCTGCACACGCGTTTTCTAAATGAAGGAGCTTATTGCAGTTTATTTCAACAAATACTAAGGAATTTGCACCGAGGCTTATTTCAGACAAGTATTCTGATATCCTCAATAGAGCAAGAATGTCACTGTAACCAATAAAACGTTTTGATTTTTTTCCTTAGCAAGTGACCCAGTTCATACTTGGTCTGTATAACAAAGGCACGTCCATGTAGCTGTGTCAGCCAGGATTACAAGAGACACATCCCTATCAAAAACATGCAGAGAAGCAAAACCCTTTATGCTGTTACTGCAAGTTATCAAAAAAACTGCTTTCAAACATCTGTCAGAGAAGTACAAGGAGACAGCATAATTAACCCGACAGAAAAACCTCTCCCTTACAGGCCCTGCTAAAATACTTACGCCAACAGAAACTGTGATTCAGGCATGCTTTAATAGATACAGCAGAACTGGATTTTGCAAAAGGATTTATGAATGTAACGCCCTTCATTTGGCCTTCACATAGACATAACTCCCTTAATTCTTTAGAATGATGGTTTCTTAGGATGCTTCCTTTGCCATGGGTACGTCTATTCACCAGGAGACTGAGAGAATGGCCCTCTCATCCTGCATCCTATGTTCCAGAACTGTCTTACCTCCACTGATAAGTGTTCAAGAATATTGCATTAATGAAGTGCTTTCTCCGTGGGTTAATGTATCCTAGTCAGCTGTTGCTGCAGCTAGAGTTTCTGCTTATAGACCTATAAATCATGCTGCATTGTAGCACATTGGCATAGGGAGCCTAGTTCATTCCTGTGCTGATGGAGCTCGGAAGGGCTGTCATGCCCCAGCGCTGGGAGGTGGCTTCAGGAGATAAAACCCCACTGCTTGGTGTCCTACAGGTGGGACTACTTAGGAGCAATTTTTCTGGATTGTCACGTTATGTCTGCAAGCTGCATTCCAGCACCGGCTCTGCGCCTGGTTGTGGAGGGGCTCTGTAGAAAACAAACATCATGAACTCATGAAGGCATGGGCTTTTAGTTGGGGGGCTGAGGAGGAAGGAACAGAAAGTGAAGAACTAGACAGCAAGAGGCAGCTAAGGAAAGACAGGAGGGCAGCAAGATGGAAATAATTTTTGTAGCAAAGACAGCTGAGTTTTGGTAGTGAGAGTGCAGTGTCTTGGCTGACATGAGCAAGATAATTCACTTAAAACTAATGTTTCAGGTGGTCAGATGCAGCAGCAGTGTCAAGTCTGTGCACACAGCCTACCTTTTCAGGCTGTTTTCTGTTCGTAAGGGCAAAACATAGCACGAATTTTAAAGCAAGACTGATGTGCAGGATAATGACAACAAATTTTGCTGTTTGAAAAAAATCAATGAATACACGAATTACATAATAAATAAAAACCTGAAAGTATTAAAAAAAAAAAACGATGCAGGCTCAACTAATGTGAATTTATTTATACAAAAATGATACATATCCACAGAAATATTTACAACAACTTTAAACTGTTTTCATTTACAAAATAAAGATTCTATTCTTTCATTTAGACAGTACAATTTAGGACTGCTCCAAACAAAAGCCTATCTGGATGGTAAATACAGGGGACAGCAGTTATGGCAAACAAATGCATTGAATGTGTCTTTCCAAACATCTCTATGTTACGATGTAATATACATAATTGAGTAATCACATTTCCACACACAAAAAATATTTAGTAAAACGTGTTCCACAGCTGCTCAGCTATCCATTTCTTTTAAGTCCTTTGGGCACAAAAAATAGTTTTAAGTTAAAGAGAATTCAGGATCCTAGAACCTTTCATTTATTCAAGAATAAAGATGCTAGAACTAATATTCAATGCTAATGTTTGTCTCATACTCTACTAACCAATTTTAAATTAATTATTAACTATAGATTCTTATAAAAGGAGGTAGCCAGGTGTTGAAAAACTTCTGGTCTTGTTTTAGTGTTTAGTCAAATCAAGAAGTAAATACTTTACTTTTGATGGTAATGAATCAAAATGGAAGGCGAGCTGGAGAAATAGGTTAAGTTTGAAAAGCAACCACCTGAAAATGTTACGAAAATGCCTATGTTGTGGGTTCTTCGTATGACACAAAGCACTAGTGCTGGAGAAAGAGGAAAAGAAATATTCAAACATGTTTACAAAGACAATTTATTTCACACAGAATTAGACTGCAATATGTGTACTATTGTTGTTAAGGCTCCGTTCTAATCTATTTCTGTCACAGAAAGATTTTTTTAATTGATCAACTGCTTCTGGAAGAAGTCCTCTGATTTTTACAGAACACTGAACTATTTTCTCACTCTGCACCAAATCCTTGAGAGGTAGTTTGACACCACACATGAGGCAGAACTTGGGCACCTTATTCAGTATGTGTTTTGACTTTTATTGCTCTGTTTTGCAGCAGGGAGATCAATATCAAACCATAAATTGAAATTAAATCAGCTTGCTCCTAGCCAAATTTCCGATTCATTTGCCGGTTCATGGCTTTCTGTCTTAGTTGGTGTGCAGTCCCTATAAAAATATTAAGAAGCTCTTCCCTTTGATAATATCAACTGGAAGAGCCACATCACATCTATGTTATATTGGTATCAGTTTTGTTTTGGATACAGTAAAAGCCATGTCAGAAATCACCCTGAAGAGACATGCTAATAGCTTACATGGTTTCAGTCAGCAGCTGTTTTTGAAAATTAAGTAAAAGCCCTTTATATATAACAAGAGAAAACTATTCATTTATCACGTTTGTATGAAAATAGAAGAGAATAAAGGCTTTCATCAGACACTTTCAAACACTATGTGGTTAAATCTCGAGTGTTCATGAGGGAAGCCAGATCTACAGCCTTAAGTCCCTGATGCAGAAAGGTACTCTACTGAAATGCTTGAAGTCAATGAAATTACTTATATACTTAATACTAAGCACTAGGCTTCCAAGCCCCCTACTAACTTAACCGCAGCTCCGGAAAATCAAGCTTCTTCAGAGCTATGTTAGTATCTTAGACCTGATCTTGAGGTATTTGAGGGAATAAGAGAATTTTGGTTTGCATTTTCATTCTTGGCCTTTCCGTGATGACTACTGACTATTCTATCAACTATTCTCTTTCCTATGTGAGGCCACAGAATAGCTATTAACATGGATTCAAACTATTAATTAAAAGTGAATTGCTCTTAATTCTGTTACCACAACTACCTTGATTCAGAGGACTACTGAGAAGTGTTTCATACAGTAAAATTAACTGGCTACATATGCATCGCATTTGACATAAAAATGGCTTCTTTTCATATGTTTTTCATAGTTCTAGTTCCATTTATGCTATTACAGTGTTAAAAAATTTTCAAAAGTTAAATAGAATAAATGCACCAGAATCATCAGTAAGTATTTCCTAATGAGGTATACTGACAATTTTCTTAAAAAAAAAAAAAACCCAAAAACCTAAAAAAACACCTAAAACTGAATTGTGTTTTAAAGTGTCGAACAGAACAAATCATAGTGTAAACAAAAGGTATTTCAAAGAATGGTATACATTTCAATGCCATCTGCACTAAAAAAGCCGGGTTTTCTTGGTATGGCAATTCCAGTTTAAACATAGTATTTAAATATACAATAGTTTAAAATTTTGGGAGAGGGGGGTGCATATATTTGTTTAACGTTCTTTGAACAATAGTTTATACAGTGTTTCGTACTGCATACAGAACTCATTTGACACAAAGTTTTGAAAGAAATAAGATATTTTGTCTTTTCCCGGTATATAAAAAAATGTATTTTTTAGTCTGCTTTAAATTACTCCTGGAAACATAAAAGAAAATACATCCTGCAATTGTTTGAAGGTGACTCATTTAGTCTCTTTGGCATCTGTAGTACTGTAAAAGCTCTAGTGCCTTATCTCTGTAATTGCAAAGTCTGTTTTAAAATATTTTTCCCTTTTGTCTTTTTTAATAATTGAACTGTACTTTACAATTGCTTCTGTGATACAGAATTCATTGTACTGTTTTAATGTACTGGTATGCAAGATTTCAACTGCCATTCAAGGAAAGGAGCAGCAATATTATACAACTTCTCGAAGGAGTTTACATAGCCAACAAAGATCCAAAACCTTTGAAATTCCTATTCTGATCTGTTCTTGCTAAATTGCAAAGTGAGCATCAGCAGCTCAAGACCTATACACAAATTGTGAGGAACTGTACAATTGCAACAGATTTGTTTTGTGTTATGTTCTTTTAAAAAAGCACAAACTTTATGAATATGTTGACCAACCACCTGCCATTCTAACGACTTGGGCACTTCGGACCTCATTGCAGACCTCACAAATAATTCTGACCATTAAAGTAAACATTGGAATTTAATAAATAACACATTTTGTATCAACACAGAAATACACACAATTCTTTAAAAAAGTATTACCTTATGCTAAAAATGCAACAACTCCTAATCCTGACAAATATACAATTTTGTGTAGGTTGAGACGGCAGGATTCCATTGCTTTCAACAGCTGCTGTACTCTGTTTTACCACCATCCTTGGACATTTGCCTTTAAACTTGCAGACACGATGCTGACACTGCTACAATATGGTGCCTTCTTGAAAAGCTTCTATCCACCTATTAGAAAATCAAACACTGTTAGGAAGTTGCTGGTAAAAGTATAAATCACACTGCTGTGAGTCGCTACAGATTCGCACAAGAAGTTACATCATACTTCCATTACCAGTTGGTCTGTTAGTGCAAATGCCAGAAATCTATCCAATGAGTCCAAACATACAAAGCCTGCTAGAGACGTGTTAGGTATCAGTACAAGGCCAGATGACAGAAACTTTTTTCCGTACCTCTTCCATACTGAAGTTACACGCATAAAGAACAAGCGAAGCTGGGGAATCAAATGCTCAAAAAGTAGGATATGCCAAGGTTCTGCTAACTTTAATAACTTGACTGCATACCTTTTAAAGAACCCCTTATTTCGCTGCAAACATGATCTGGGATGGATCAGGACACTACTGTAACTGAGGTAGCCATCTGCATAACCCATGCCCTCTGCTTTTGCAGCTGGTACAAGGGTATTAGTGAAGGACTAGTGGGGCTGAGGGAGGAAGCCACAGGGCACGTGGGCTGGGGTGGAGGAATGGTGCCTTTGCATGATGACAGAACTTCCCCGTATTCACACACAGAGTACGTGCTACTACTGAATCACACATTAACAGATACCCTGCACATTATATACGTGAAAATACAAGGCTATGTAAAGGCAGGGAAGTCCCAAACAGCTGATCCAAGGTATCTCAAACTGGAAATTCAAAGTTAACATTCAGATACTTTTACCCCCTATAGCTGTGGTTTCTGTTCCTACTTGATTATGAGGGTGATAAACATCCTCACCTTCTCAAGGATGCTGCAAAAATTAATGTTTCTGAAGCACTCTGATGCTACACTGACAAATACAGTAAAAAATGGAATAATTCTGTCTTCCAAGTGAGGGCTGAACTGTGTGCATGCAAAGTTAAGGGGCCCACATGATTTTTTTTCCCCGAGTGAAAAATCTTGCAAGAACTGAACGAGACAAAAACTGTAAAATTATCTTTATCATGGAAATTCAAACCTGTCGTAATATTCACAGGGTATCTAAACATTAGTCACAGATGTTGGCTCTTCCTTGCCCTGAGTGTTTAACTTTGAACTGTGTGCAATATTCTTTGAATTCAAGCTTTTGGTATGAACATATTAAGCATGTGTAAGTGCTCATGCCTGTCTGCACACACAACTCAAACGTCTATCCCTTACTTTTTAGGGCTCACTGTATTTTCCACTGCCATATATTCATTAAAAATAGCTAAAATGGAATACAAATACAACAAATTCATAAACAGCTTCAGCACTGAACATAGTACTGGACTAAAATTTAAAAGCTCATCAAAAAGTAAACATCTGTTAGACTTTATTACTGTACTTACACAAATACATCAGATATTTCTTTGGCCCTAACAGGAAAAAATAGTGTCCACTGATACAAACAACAGCATGTTCTCTGTGGTTTTTTTTTTTTAATGCTATCAAAGCAGCATTTATTCTGGAGGTTCAGCATAAATCTCCTAAGGATATTAAATACTTGGAGAAAGGTTGCGATTTAAGGTACTTAATGTTATTCCTAGCCTCAGTAAAATAGAGTATGTCCAATTTCAAGTTTTCCTACTGAGGACAAAAGCCACTGTCTGAATAGGAAAACAAAGCTATTGAATGCCTTGGATTTTTTTTAGTTTTGTTTTAGATAGTACAAATGAGACACAGTGGAAACAAGAGAATTGTATCTTAATTAACAAGGAAACATTTGTGTGCATCTGCAAGACAAAATACCCCCAAAAATCAAATAAAGACTTCCAGATTTTGTGTGTAGAGAAGTGTCATTAAGCACGTTCTCAGCTGTTCAAAATTTTCAGTTATCCTGGATACTTTGTTTTTTAGAATATCCCTGTTTGCACAAGACTATACCTGCAGCCATTTGAATGCTTAAGTATTAATAATGGACCAGTTAGCGCATGAAATCTATTTTATTAATGTAAAATTCATTTGGGAAAACTACAGTGAAACCAGTCAGATAAGCTAGGCATATAGGCAAGACAAATTAAATGTACTGCTTCCATACTCCTTTCCAGTTTAATCCATGATTCATATAGCAAATGTTTTCTACTGATTAATGACGAAGCTTCTAGGTTATTTTATATAAAACACACACAATACATAAACTGATAAATATGACTCCGAACACAGACACATCAGCAGGACTTGATATGAAACAGCTTGTGTGAGTGTTCTTTGAATTCAAGCTTTTGGTCTGAACTTATTAAGTGTGCCTAGGTGCTCATGCACATCTGCACACACACTTCAAACTTCTGTCCCTTACTTTTTAGAGTTTGCTTTATTTTTCACTGCCATATATTCATTAAAATAACTAAAATTTACAGCTTGAAATAAAAAAGGGACACATCACTTAATTCTTAAAACACATTTTCTGGATTTCTCCAAAGGTAACATTCAATTTTCACTTCAGCAAACTAGGGATAAAGGAATAGGCTAGGAAAAAGAAAGATTTCTTATTTTATCTTAGACTTTTCCATTCTCCTACATTCATTCTTTTGCAGAGGACAGTCTGCTTCTTCATTTAAAGCATTTCAGAAGTCCTAATGGAACCAGGACCTTGTGTTTAAGTAATTTAAAAGTTTTATTTACGTATTATATATGCATCTTTTGTACATATGCTTAATCTCTGAATATTAACATTCATGACTTCTGAAACATTTTGTAGAAAAACGTAGCAGAAATTAATTCAAATAGTTTCTTACTTTTGAGCTGAATGGGGATCATCTGCTTTGAATATGTAAAATAAAGTGTTTTTGTGCAGTAAATGGAACACTCTAGACTCTGAGTTTTCATCTTTTACTTCACTGACTGTGAATCCAAGTAAAGGCTGGCTCTCTAGCGCTGCCACATCCTATTTTACGGGGGGAAAAAAGCAAACAAGACAAAATTAGAGCTTCTAAGACATACTAAGGAGTGCATTTAGGCTTTACTCATGCACCATACCATTGCAACAGATTATACAACAAACAAGTTGTTACTAATAGTCATGCACAAAATGCTGCTTTTTATAGTCTCCATGCATGAATCAGGGGACAGGAAATAACAAAACCTCATAGACTTCAACACTGCTGTTCCTCTTTTTACTTTCCTGATAACATCTACCTTGTCTTTCAAGTATAGAAAGTATCAGACTGTATAGTCTCATCGTTCTGCCTGGTAAGGACTTCTTCTATCAAAATGTTGCAAAACATTGTAAGATGCAATAAAACTACATGCTCGGCACATGCTGGGATGTGCAGAGCTTATATATTGGTTAGCGATTATTCCACACTGCAATAGGACTACATATTCTAAATAAAAAAGCAAATGCCATTAGATAAGATGCATTTCTTTTTTTCTACTGCAGCACTGTATATTAAATAACAACTCCAGGCTGAAGATGACAGTTTGAGGAGAAGTAAAGAGATTTAGTTTGCTCATTTTCCAAGCATTCAAAATACCTTATGGAACTGCAGAACAAGATACTTCAAGATGCTTTTATAATGTTGGCTTTGCCACTAGTCCAGTGTGATGCATCCAAACAGACCCCCATGTATTCAACTGACTCAGAACATACCTACAACTGTGCAATGGTGTGCAGTGCAGAGGTACTCAAAGCTAGGTCTGGAATCAGAAACAGCGTAGCTGTATCAGCGTATTATGGTGCCAAGCTCACTGGGCCTTTTCAAAGTACTACCTCGCAATCAGATCAATTACTGTAAGGTGATCTAATTTTATAGCTTGTTTCTAGATCATAAAAATAAACAACTTTGTAACAAAGACAGTATTATCATTGGATATTTGATTTCTAATATGTAGTCTCTTACCTCACTAGCAGCATATGTGTATAGCACCTTATTTTTTATAACAAACCATAGGTGTTTCCATGGTTTCTTACTGCCCTTAGATCTGTGTAGGTAGCCACTCATTGTAGAGTCTTCTGTATTTGCTGAAACCTGAAGAGACAAACAAACAAACAAACAACAAACAAACCCCAAGAGTATGTATGCATCTGTCCAGGTTTTTGCAGTACAGCTTTTTTTAAAGCAGATCTCCAGAGCCCTGTCCTGTCAATGACTCAAATTCTTACCTGATCTCAAGTTAATGTTGCTAATTTACTCAGACAGCTGAAAGAAAAACGATTTTGTCTGCCACCATCTATCTGGGCTGGAAGAGAGGTTTCTGCAGTCACTAAGGGCTGGAACTTAAATTGGATGCAACAGGACAAGAGAGGGCTGAAAACACTGAGGACCACGTACAGCTGGAGAACACACATTCCTATACAAGAAGAAAAATTACTTCCTCCCATTCCCAAGACCTCCGGTGTAGGTAGGCAGAGATTAGCTCTACCTTTCCTAATCATAAGCCAAGGGCTGAGTTGGTGTAGGAGTCTTCTCATTGACTGTTGGTGCAGAGGTAAATCACAACTCCTTGAAACACAGGGAAGCAAGAGAGAAATTACAATTCTGACTATGTCTCTGAATCACAGTCTCACAGGTGTTTATGCAGTTTATACACTGCTTCATAGTTCAGGTCCCTTCCTACATAAAACTAAGGCCCAAACCACTGTTATAGGCAAATTTCAACTTTTGAATCTAGAGAAGATGGCTAAAATATGGAATTATTTTTTTCCATTGTTAGTATTGATGATATAATACCAACAAGTCATTACTTTTGACCAATAAAGCACTTACTTCTTTGAGGGCTGCAGGAATTTTTTTCTGCTTTCTTCCAGAGGGAATACTATGTAATACCGTAGACAAGGCACTTGATGGAGATTTATGGTTGACTGGGGATCCACTCTTAGGAGTGCACTGGTTATCTAGAATGCAGAGGATGAATATATTGCTTTCATGTCACAGATGACTAAACACAGGCAATGATTCTTGGACTTTTTTTTTTTTTAGAAACAGCTGACATTTTTATTATGATTACAGTGTTTCAATAGTAACACCTAATCACACTAAACTCAGCGTTGAATTAACTTTTTAGTATTATCATCCACACCATGAGTTAGAATCCCCCAAATCACAATCAGACTGAAAAAACCCCCACTAAACAGATTGGTCTTGTTTGTTTTCAAAGTCTGTTTTCTTGATGCTGAACTACCTTTGACCATAAGCAGGGTGAAAATTAAGTCTTAAAAACCACACCAAATTTTTAGAGCTGTCCTCTGCAGTTCAGTCTGTGCTTTACCTCTGTTCCCCAACTCTGTCCTTCAATTCTATACATCTGTTATCTTTTCTCAGCTCTTTTCAGTATGGATGCTGTAGGGCTCCTCTTCCAGCACCATGCCATCACACACACTTCTGGAGATTCCCATCTCCAGAGCACGTATGATCTTTCTCCACTGCCGCAAGCAGTTCCTTCACCTCTCTTGGAAGACTTCTGCAACACTTACCTCCTTTAAAACCCCTTTTCCTAGCAACACCCACCACTGTTTTCCAGCCCAGCCTGGAAGGAGTAGGGCTGCCCTAAGCTTCATTAACTCCCCTTCTAGAGTTGTCCCTGAACATGGTGAGGCTCTGAAATAATGAGCAGAGCAGTAGAGTAACTGGATTGCCGCACCTGCTCTGCAGCTCTTTTCTCAGCTAAAAGCACCTGCAATCGCCTGCAGCACAGCAGCCTCTAGTGCCCAATGCAGAGACCTGCAGGTGGACCAGGCAATCCATCTTCCCAACACTGCAGGCTCCCACCACCACCACTTCAAGGGTTGTCAATGATGCTTTCCACATCCCCGTGACAAATGCCACTTCCAGCATGCTGGAAGCCATAGCTTGATTATTTCACTGGGGCATCACAGATTTCCCGATACCCTAGAGAGCTTGTGTTAAACTGGAGCCTCTGCCAGATGGAAGGGCAGCAAGCTGTTTCAGTCCCTGCTTATGGCTCATTTATGTATTTTATACTGGAGTCTTTGGACAGAATTCAGAGCAAGTCTTGTGAGATGGGACTGGATTCTCACCTCACTGGGCAGTGCCCCCATTGATTTTACATTTATTTCTGCATAATGATAATGAAGCCCCTTCAAAGAGATGGATTTGAGTTCCCTCAGGATGAGAAGGAAACTGACCTCCTCTCTAAGCAAATGTTATTACCACCACGCATCAGCAGTACCACGTTCTCTGAAAGTGTTTCCACGAAAATAGCTCTAGCGATGGTGTTTTACATTGAAATCCACGTTGCCAGTGAGCCGCAGGCAACCGTTAAGAGTTTGCCCTCAGAACTGAGGTGCAGATATGCCAGCTTCTTGAACTCCAGATGAGCCAAGGCTTGAAGCTGAAGAGACTCAGCTTCAGTAAGATGAAGGCCTATGTCTTTATAGAGCCCCAGAACTTCAGCTATCTCAGCAGCTTAACTGGCAAAAATGAAGTTTACAGGCATGCAAGTTACAGAGAGTAAAAGTGCACATGAACCCACTGGGAGCTCATGATTAACTGCAAGAACTTTAAGGTACACTTGTACCCTGTGATTAATGAAAAGCCATGTAACACTAGTTATCTCAAAAAGAAAGCAGCATAAGCTACATGTCATTACCATAGGGCAAATGCATGCATGTTTCTGGAAGGAAGAGCCAATGTATTGCAAATTCACTTCCTAACTTACTCCACAGAAACTTGTCTGGGCTCTTATAACCTCAGATGCCTTTAGATTGGGTATTAGGAAAAATTTCTTCATCGAAAGGGTTGTCAAGCATTGGAACAGGCTGCCCAAGGAAGTGGTGGAGTCACCATCCCTAGAGGTATTTAAAAGACGTGTGGTGCTTAGGGGCATGGTTTAGTGGTGGACTTGGCAGTGCTAGGTTAACGGTTGGACTTGATGATCTTAAAGGTCCTTTCCAGCCTAAATGATTCTATGATTCTATGCCTATCGCTTTTCAGGATCTAGCAGAGTTCGGCACTTGAACCCAGCAGTAAAGATGAGGCACAGACATACCACGTTAATAAGGGCCACAAAAATAAGACAGACAGTTTGTGCAGATTTTCTTTACCTTGTTTCTGTAGCTCCCTGAAGCAATGATCACATACTCTTGCTGGTTGGTTTTTCATATAGTCTAAACCATGTTTATTTGATGAACAAGCTTGACAGACAATCTGGAAACAGATAAAAGCATTATTGTACATGATGTGCACCTGTAAATCACCAAATGCTCAAAGATGTTCACTTCAGTGCTGTTAATCCCATAACAGATCCTGAAATAGGCAGTATTTTACATTGAAAATGGTTTAAGATGTTGGCTTTTCCTTACGTCCTTATGTTCAACATGCTGCTCTTTCCTCCTCTAAATGATAAAAATTTAAACAGAAAAAAAATCACTGAATTACACAAGTCAATAAGCCAGTGTTAACAATCCATGAAAAGTAGAATAAGCCTACTGTGTTACTGAACTGTTTAAATCATAAGCTTTTAAAGAAATAACTAAAAATAGTCATTGCTCTCTTGACTATTTCTCCACAACACAGATGTCTCAACTGCATTGAATTCTGTATTCTCACTTAATTAAAACAAGAAAAATAAAGGTTTATTAGATATACCTTTCATAAATGTTAAATATAAAGTAAGTTTGGTACTAACTTAAAAACAAAATCATTATTTTTCTTACGAAAATTAGCGAGGAAGATATTCTTCTCATTTCAACTAACATTCTTCGTTTGTACTACGTAATTGCAGAAGCAGAAGACAACCATAAACAGTACTCCAAAATGCAAAATAAGAAACATGTAACAGGTTAAAAGGTTGAACACCGGTCTGTCATAACACCTTACTCTCAAAAAAAACCCCAAACCACAAACAAACAACCCAACATGTTGTTTTTAATCCATATACTTGCGTCATAATACAGTGTTCCCTTGAAAGAATCGTTTAGGTGCGATCAGGCTCCGTCTGGATTTGTCACACAAGGAACCTGAATGACTTAACTGAAAAGGTAATTACAAAGTTGCCCAACCTTTCCGCATGCCCTGCAGTGATGCCTTCTCCACGTTAATGTGAATTCACTTGTACAGATCATACACATAGTGGCTCTAGTATCAGGGATCCAGATCGGAGCCTTTGATCCCAGCGGACTATCTTCTTCCTGTTTTTCTGGATCTGCCTGAGAGAACACAGGCAGAATACCGTTACATTCAGTGATGAAAAAATAAGATTAATATTTATCAGTGATTATAGGTTAACTCTAATGGTGTTGGAAAGCCGCCTCTGAGAAATTGTCATGGTCTTAAATGTTATCTACTATTTCATCAGTGACCATTATAATGCAAGCCTGCAGACAGAGCTGGATTTAATTAGTTCAAAAAGGCTGTGTGCCTTTCAAGCTTTACCAGCCTATTTATATCAATAGCTGCTATATTTTAAAATCTTTTCATTTCATCTTTCTGTTCGCAAGATTACCGAGAGAATTGAGAAAGCTGGTTTCGGTTTTTTGGAAGAAAATAATTTTAAATTTATGAAGTAGATAACATTATGAAATATGATTCTGTTCTATCATCTGTTCACTTATCATTTACCATCCTGTTTTATTATTCATCATGGAATGCCTCTTGTTTCTCTAAACACCTGCAAATAAACTTTATTTTCAGAAAGGGAACAAACCAACAATAATGGTGTGATATACCTCTTCAAGACTTTTGCTAGGATTAAATGTGATTCTCTTTTTTGTATAGTCTTCAATTGACTTGGAGATAGCTTCTAACCACTCATCTCTCTCTGTAGCAGAACTGTTGGAGTAAAAAAAAAAAAAAAATCACTTTATTATTATTAACATCTAAAACTAAGAAGCAAGTGTTGATTAGAATTCCATTAGCTTTATTACACATTGACTTAACTCTCTTGCAATTTCAGTTTTATAGGCTGTCTCCAGTTCCTACTGAAACTGGCATTATTTTTTAACTGTCTGCACGGTGTCAGTTATTTGTCTTGATTAATACTAAAAAAAGATTTCTGTGTCTGTTGTTATAATGTGGATTCCCTCCCTTTCCTCCTTCCAAAATACCCTGTGATTGTTTCAAGGCTTGTATGTCATTGCTTCCCCCTTCTCCCTGGACCCTTGAATAGCTTGAGTAACACTGGTGTAAATGGTGCTCCCAGAACAAAGGCATGGGCCCTCCCTCTTGAGAGGGACTCTGAAATTTCAGCAAGCCTTTTTTCCCCCCCCTCTTCCTTCTGTCTCAGGGTGCAGTTTGTTATACCCAACCCTGTGAAGCCCCGAGCTTCTGTCAGAAAAAACATGCTGTCTCTTCCCCAGCCTTATGCTCCTGACTGTTTGCTCCTACCAGGTCACGCTGCTTTGAAATAATTCTTTTTTTCCCAAATTTTTCTATTGGATTAGCTAACCCAAAGAGATAAACAGATGACCTTACTGTATCTCTTTATCCCACAGCTGGTGGATCACTAACCAAGTGTAAGGAAAGCATTAGGCTGAAGTGGCATGGCACGGGGAGCAGGGAGGACAAGGAGTGCCTGGCACAGCAGGAACCTGCAGCTATACTGGATTACGTGCAATGCCAAAGCACTTCCTGAGGCCATGGGCCCACCACTATTTTCACATAGTATAAATCCATGCTGCTGCCGCCGCAAAGGGCAGCCTACTATACTCCCCCTCAGCCACTAGGTCTTATTTTCTCCCTCAAGCCAGAACACGCACGGCTACACAGCGAGCTGTAAGTGCAGTGGGCTGGACTGGGAAACAACTCTGTATTAAAGCAAGCCATCGACCTGCCCTTCCTCTGGATCAATTTACCGACTGGGTTCATCACACAGCTGAACAACTACTTGTGCCAGCACCATGGAGGGTGCTCTGAGGAAGGAAGAGGCAGTTTTGTGGCAGAACAGCTAGACCGCTTGATTAAGATGCCATGCCAGCTTTAAAAGGGCTTCTAAAATTTAAACCACTATCTACTACCAATATTTTTTTTATTCCCCACTTCTTAAATAGTATCAAATAAATTAATTTGTTTAAACCAAGGAATTGAACATGATGAATACGTTAAAAGGAAAGTTAGGGATGAGGAAAGCAATGATTTACACAAATTAGGTGTGCAACACCAATTATTGTTTAATGGCTTTTGTAAGTGAATTTGGAAGCTTTGATCATCTTTGAACCTTTAAGTAAAATACTTTGAGCTGGGGTTTTGAACTAGATGAAACTGAGTACTATACAGAATCAGAGAGGACAGATCTGGTAAGGTAAACATGGGGGAAGCCTGTGAGGCACAAGGGGAAAAAACCGATCTAGCGCATACAGCAACAAAATCAGAACAAAAGGAGAGGAAATAAGATACAAGCAAGGGCAAAGCAATGTCTTATTGTCTGTCCCAATATCTCACACTCTGAGTGGAACATTTTGTTCGGTTTATTTACCTTTGCTTCCTCATCTGGTAAGAACAACTGGTCTGCATTAGCTACGTAACATTCATAACTCTAATCAAATCCTTTGGCGTTTT
This sequence comes from Aptenodytes forsteri, assembly GCF_000699145.1. NCBI lineage: Eukaryota > Metazoa > Chordata > Aves > Sphenisciformes > Spheniscidae > Aptenodytes > Aptenodytes forsteri. Next base: position 330,509 of record NW_008796109.1, read on the forward strand.
CAAAATCTGCTACATTTAATTAGGTTCCTAAAACCATATTAAATAATTAAATTTAAAGTCAGACCAGTTTTTGGAGATTTAAGCATCCCCCATCATGTGGGGACTGCTACATATAGGGCTGCTTGCATAATGAGCTACATGGCTTATCACCTAATATTTCACTGGGGAGCTTGCACTTGGTAGGTTTGCTAGTGCTAGCCTTTAGGGTTGTTTACAATCCTTCAGAACTTAAGAGCAAAGGCGGTGCCATCGGCAACTCAACTGATGTAATGGTTTGCTGCAGCAAAATAGGCAGTGTTTCTTCTGCTGTCACTCCCAGCCCTCCCCTACAGCTGCACAGCCCTACCACCTCCCTCACTGCAGGTCCATTATTTGTTCCATCCTTCCAAAAGCTGTTTTGTTTACTAAAATTGCAAGGTTTTCTTAGGGTTTTCTTTTTTTATTTAAGATTTTCTTTAACAAAACAGCAGAGAACTTTTAAATGGACTGCAGGGAGCCCCAGCAATTGTTATTACTGGCAACCGTGTGCTAGGACCACGTGTCGCAGCTGCCCAGTGGAGTAAGCAGCTCACAGTAAGAAGGGCTCACAGAAGTACAACCCTGTAGTTTCCAGGATCAGAGCCTTAGGGCACCTCTCCCAGCTGAGCTAGTCTTGCTTGAGCTATCCTTATGTTAGGGGAGGCGATGCAGCTATGTCTGCCTGGGGTAGCTCTTCCCTAGCCTTATTGAGGGGGATGGGGCCAGCTGGCCTCAGACCACGTCAGGCTGGCACGACTATTGTTTTCAGGACCAAAGCTTTACTTCTGCACAGTGCTGTATCATGCAGATGTGCTAACTTGTTTCTCTGATTAAGAGATTTCTAGTACAATACTGCATTGTACCATGTAAAACAATACACATTCCTACAGATATCCCAGGAAAACTGAAACCTCAACCCAGACTAGATAAAGCAGAATACTAATGGAGTCAGTAAAACTAAACCTGAAGTGACAAAGACTCTTGTCTGGGCATTAATCTATACTTCAGTTATTAACTGGTTTACATTTTATTACTAGCAATCTTTCACCAGCTTAATTGCTCCCCTCCCTGTCTCTGCCCCCAGGATCATTTCAGAATCTCTTCTTCAGTGTACACTCCACATCACGCTTATTATTTGAAAAAAACACAGAAGTGAAATTTGTCTCCAATGTCTGTAAGATTAATTTGAACAGTGTTGTAATTGAGATTTTTACCACACAGGAGCCAAGAAGCTGTTAGGAATGAGGTATCATCAAAAGGAAGATGCAGTCTGTATTGACAAGATACTGATTCTCTTCACATCCAGGATATTTATCAATAGGAACAACATAATTAATTGGGAAAAAATATATGCAAGCACCTATTGCTGGTAGTTTTTCACTTGTTTCCCTCCTACACCACAACAGACCCAGGCCTCTCTTACAAACAGATAACAATCTGAAAATCCTCATTTACACCTGGGGCCCCCAGCACCTCCTTCATCCCAAGCAAATGCAACCTCTTTCACTGTTATGTAACTTAGGGCTCTTGCACACACATAGCTTCCAGCAAGTATAAAAATAACGGAGCTGAACGCTCTCCGAAGACGCAAGATCAACAACACTAAAAAAGAAAGAGCAAATCAGCGCAGCTTTAGTTGGTAACGTGAGGGTAATTCCAGTAATTTCAAGGTCAAGACAAAAGCATGTCACAAACTCTGCCCAACTTGGTGACAATGTTATATACAGGGGTTTTCCCCTACGGACCAGCATGTATTTCACAGGAGTTGCTTTTAATCTACCACTTAATCAGTTCCTCAAAAAGACAAAGTCTATCCTGTTTTGTGGAAAATAGGTAGGTAGTATTTAAAGATTATAATCTTTTCACAAGTTCCAGTGATTTTTTACAATTTTTTAAAACAACTGAATTAAAAGTGAAATGCTTGTTTCAAGTGAAGCAGAGATAAATCCACATTGCCTACTGCAATCCCATAAATGTCTTCATGTATCTGTGTGACACCCAGTCACCAAGGCACCCAAGCAGCACGGACCTGCTCATATTATACCGGAGCAGAATTGTACCCTAAACTGTGAAATGCATCTTTTTTTCCCAATGTGCAAAAGAACAATAAGAAACATTTAAATTTGTTGAAAAAATACAAAAATACTCCTTTTCAAGTCTGTTGTTATAAATAACTACTGCTCAGACAATTGAGCTACTTCCTTTGGCTACTTTGACAAGGTTAACCTTGGTCTACCCCTCAGCTAGAGATACTGTTATCTTTGTGCAGACATCCTCATGTCGGTATTTACAAGATCACACAAAAAGAAGCAGTCTGCCCTTGCTCAGCTTTGCTAAACAAAAGAGAAAACACGTCTTTCTTCATTGGTATCAGCACTGTCACAAATGTCAGAACATATAAAACTCCAACTCAAACACAGTAAAAACAACAATCCACAAAACCAGGTCTTTGCTAAAGGCATCTCGGTGAAGGCAGACCAGAGCTGCTCCGGTTTAGTGGTATCGTTTTGCTGCTACTTGCAGAATTTGGTTTTCTGGTAAAGACAAGCACCATTCCAGTAATTGCTGCCATTTCTATAATTTCAGGTTCACCGAGATCCATTTCTTGTTTCAGCTACACTGTTATTTTAGCTAGAAGACCAGGATGACTTCTTCCAATTTATATCGGTTACCAATAATAATATCAAAATGTATTGTCATGCTTCATATCCTGTCCTGTTAATGCACTGACAGAGCATATCAGTAACTTCGGAAGAACAAAAAAATACTGAAAAGCAAAGCTTAAAATTAATTGAATTGAAACAATTTGAGTTCTTGTTCCTCTCAAGGAAAGGCAGTGAGAGGATAATATTTCAATTTACTTAAAGTTTCTGAAGGTGTAGCTAAGCCGAAAAAGAGGAACCAAGCAAGAGTTTTATTCACTCTGATTAACAGTTAACAGTCTTGAGGACAGCAGAATCCCTACCAGCTGCAGCCTTAAGCCCAAATTGCTCAAATACCAGCCACATTTACTATAGTTTTTGTGCTTCTATCCATCACTTCACAATGGGCACTCTTCCTTACAAGTCACGGTGAACTGTATTAGAGACTACAAATTCATACAGTATCTGTGAAACTTATTACATGTGACCAGGCTTCCTTTCTGCCAGCCCATTTAAAAATAAATTCAAATTTATTAAATTTAAGCCTACCTTATTTCCAGAAACCCATCTGTCACTCCCTCTATTCTGTAATTACTCTAGCCAAGGGTAACTTTTCATTACATAAGTGCAAAATAAGCTATAAAAAAAAGCTTTCATGGCCTGCTTGAAATCACATGGTTTTCAAATCATCATTCATTTGTAAGACTTACCTTGCTGAAAGAATGAAGGATCTCTCTACGCTTTCAATGTTCAGTTCATTCTGATATGCTTCCTGGGTTGGCTTTTTAACCTTCAGTCAAGAGAGAAAACTTGACATTCAAACCAAGACGGTATTTTTATAGTTGCTTTAGTTTTACTTACTGTAAAATCTCTTATATTGTTATTGCAGAAGGGCTACATTGGAGAGAAAAATCTCAAAAGTAGGAGATCATACACCAGTCCAGAGGGCCCAGCTACACTAAGATTACATGCAGCCCACCATTTTATTTCACTGTGGCCCCATACAAACACTGGAGACGTACAGGGAAGTGAAGCTCAAGAGCTGTCAAACACTTCCCGCTGTGCTTCAATATGCCCAGGCCCGTTGCCCTCTAAGCACCTCCTGCAACTGGGCAAAAAAAGGCACTGCTGCTGCTGCAGGACAAGATGTAGCCTACTGGTGTACCCCAGAGTGGGCATCTGCCCCATACCCTCAAGGGCTGGACCACCCTGTTGATCATTCTGAGCTACCAAGTTTCAAACATAAGGAGGTTTGAAAGTTAAGAGTGGTTCTGAGACACCACGAGACACCTGCTGGCAGAAGAGATTTTGCAGCTCTGCCTGCAAAAGCTTGGACCTGGGCACCGGATCTGCACTGCAGCTGGACTTGGTGCTTTTCTCTTACGGGACCAGAGACAAGTTACTTGATTCCCGAGGCGATGGTTTGTTGTTCCCACTAACTGTCATGTCAGAGAGTGTGTCAATATATGGCGTGCATGTCCGTTATCACTACCCAGACAGAGGGGCTCAGGGCTTAACTTTGATGATTTTCACGAAGGCTCAGAAACAAAAGCCGTACTTTCCCTCAGTTAGCAGATCTCTATAAACCATGGAGATTTGATCCACCAGAAGCTTATCAGGCAGAGATGCCTAATCTCTGGGTGTGGGCAATAAAAAGCAGTTACAAGGCAAAAGTGAGGCAGTCTAAACAAAATACAATACAAAAAATAAGTAGGCAGACTATTTCAGAGTAGGACAATACTGGACAAAATGCAGGTGAGATGATCCTGTGGCAACAGAGTTTTTTAGGGAAACCTAGATAGCAATCCCACAGGCCATATTATGCAAGAAACGTTAAGCCTGTAGGATTGCTCTGGAACATAAGCATCTTTAATATCTCTTTCCAACAATAAACATAGTTGCGTTTTGAAAATTTGAAGGCCTGAGTTTAAATAGATTTGGAGAAAGACTCATTTTCACAAGTGACTGACCTTCATTCCAGCCAACGACAGCATGTTGTTGAGTTTATACATCCCTGACTGAACTGGAGTAGTATACAACAGGGCATCGTTGAACTGTAATATAGAAGCAATGCTTTTTAATGACTGAAGACTGTTTAGAGACAGATAATTTCAGATGGATTTTACTGGAAGTACAGAACTCATACAGCACTGAGATCAACTGTCCAGAAGAGCATCTTCTACTTCCTATTATTCCACTTCGAGCCCAAGAAACATTTTCATGTATGAATTTAGATAACAACAGGTGTCTATTTATAGCCTCCTTGTGTAAATATACATTTGGCACATGAGTAACAGTGCACAGATGTCAAAGATGTACACAGCTATATTGTATAACAAACTACTTTAAAAGGATATTAAAATTAACCATTCAAACAAAGCAAAACATTCCAGAAACTTGGAGATAGCAGAATAAAGATCAGCAATTTATGATTGTAAGGACAAACTTATCCATATGTACCATGTGAATTTTACCAGTTTAAATGTGCATCTACTGTTTATTTCCTGTTCTACCAGACTTGGCTTCATTCAGTGCATTAACTGAACAGCTATTAAGATTTTTTTTTTCTATTTTCTGTGTTGTTCAACACGTGGATCCCAACTTCATTTACCGTACATAAACACAGACCAGAAAACTGAACTCTTAAGTTTTTGCTATGAGGTTCTTTGCAAAATAACCAAATGTTTCACAAGCCTTACTAAATCTTCACAACACCATCAACTGAAAAATCACTGCTTAAGTGTCTAAAGGTACAAACACTAGCCTGCACCTTTTATATCTAAAAAAAACCCCAAACAAACCCAAAAAACCCCACCACCCCAAAAAACAGAACAAAGAAAATCTGAGCTAGAGCCACTCAAATTAGCAACATCTGATTTGGGAAGTCCAGCTTGAGATAGCACCAGATTTTTGAGAGTATTACCTTAACTGATATCATTTGCAGTTATCTCGGTGCTTTATATGCTACAAAGTCATCTTCAGAGCATAAGACAGGCACTTGCAAGCTTAGAATACATACTCCATGACTGCCTAGGGAAATATTTATTCGTACTACAGTAACTACAAGACAGATTTGAGCCAGAACTGTGGACCAATAATGCCACAAATTACACATGGCAACAGTTGCTTTACTATCTAGATAGAAGAGATAAACAAAAGGTTCAAGTGGAAACGGAAACTTCAGAGATGAACAGAAGTTTCGTAACAAAACAGTAGCAGAGACAGGAAGAGAACCCAGCACTTAACTTCCAGCCCAGTGCTCCGCTCAGGATGCAAGCGGGCTCGTGCAGGGGAAGGAGAGAGGAGGAGGAGGGGAGAGAGGGAAGGGTGCAATAGCATCAGCAGAGTTGTAGGTTTTAAGATCTGGTATGGCTAAATGGGATGGAGCAACTGTTTTAGTTTTCGCACTACCACAGTTAACGTCTTCTCATAAAAGCGCTCAAATTTTAAATGAGCATTGTTCAAAACAGTACATTTTAGTGAGAAATGGTTTTCCGTTAAAATGAGTGCATATGCAACAGATGATCTAAGTTAGAACTGAGCAAGCAGAACAGCAACAACTGGTCATTTTTTCCACTACCTGAAGTTATTAGTTACTTATGTTTGCGGTGTAATATTTTAACCACTTAAAATTACACTAGTGTTAGGCACACAGCAACATATGCAGCATCTTACCAGAAAAAACATTCGTGGCTGCATGACCTTCCGGGACAGCTTCATCAGCGTTCCCTCTTTCAGAAAGACCTAGCAAATTAAAACAAGCAATTCAAAAACCTAACTTTTCAGGGCACAAGCCATACAAATGAGCTGACTTTTTCATCGCCATTATTATTATTATGCTTATTATTATTATTACTACTACACTAGAAGTGCTGCAGAAGTTTTGGGATTCAAGGTTCTCTTTCTGAGAAAGGCTGTTCATCCTTAGGTTTCTCTAAAAGTGAGTGTGAATGGCTGCATTACAGTTTTCCACCCTGCACTTGAAACCATGACAAATACAAGGTTAAGCTTGAGGAAAAAAACCTGCCTGCAAGATCTGGCAAGGAATCATATTCTAAAAATTGTAAGTTTTCATCGGATAAACGTCTAAAAAAACACCCCACACACATACGGAGAGGCAGTATTCATTTGGCTGTTAGAACCGAGTAATTAAACGATGGACCATTTTGCTTCTCGGTATATGCCAGCTTCAATACTTTGCTTGCATATCATCTGTGCTGCACTTTTACTGCAATCTGCTGAATGCCATCTGGAGAACCTACCCTTCCTGGCTGTACAATCTCATGGTGTCCATTTAAACTGTACTGAATCTGCATGAGTTTCTGAAAGTTATCCTACAGGGAGAAAAAGCAAAAGGTAAGTAAGTAATTGCCCTTGCATCCATGACTTTCAAAAAAAAAAAAAAGAAAAAAGAAAAAAGCTTTAATAAACCAGCTGCGTAAGTCAAAATACTTACTCCCTGCTTCATGATGTCATTGGCATGGTTTGCAACTTCTATGACAACAGCTAGAGCATCTGAAGGATGAAGAAATGATGCTTTGGTTATACAGACTAGATAGCATTGGTATTATGTAAAGCACAGGTACGATATTGCCCTTCCACATCCCGCCAAGATTCAAGGATCTGATTGTACAGTCACTGCATTCAGGGGCACTTCCCATAGATCCCACAGTCTTTGGATCATAGTTTAATAAGTGTGCCCTAGCAAGTCATTGCTTCAACCAACAGTGTCAATCATTTCTTACAGCTAATCAAAACAGTCCGCAAGCAAAATTAAATTCTAGTTTCTCACACAAAGAATTACTTCAATTTCAATGTCTCTACTTACAGCAGAAAAGTTAACAATATTTTTGTAGAGATTAAGTTTTTTCCATTTTACACAACTGCCTCCAGTGCCAGTCATGGAAGACTACCTAGAAAAATTATGCAAATCTTTGCGATTTCTTTCTTCTGCCTTTAGTTTTGCTGCACCTCAAGATAACGGTATAAAGTTCAAATTTCTAAATTTCAAACCTTTAATAGCAGAAGGAAAAAAAAAGTCTCTGAAAGAGAAGAATTACCAAAGACGAGGGATTTTATTAAGTACTGATATTTAATAGCTAGCAACTCAACTGCAATATATGCTAAGGTGTAACTGCAAAAATGGGTTACATAAAAGGATTATGTAAATTACTGAACAGTGAGTGTATATGAGACAGAACCCATCCAAGGTTCTTATCCAAAAAATCTGTAATTTACTTAAGTAGGAAAAAAAAAAAAAAAAGACTCATTTAACTGAAAGCTAGAACAAATGCTCTCATAAAATGTAGTCTCTAAAGCATTTAGCACCTTCTGAGTAATAGAGGTGCAGTAGTCAGGCACTTCAAATAAAGGAACTACATTTGCTTAAAAGTCCACAGAGAAGCCTACCAAACCAGGTAAAACCAAAGCCTTGGGTTTTTTTTCCAGATAATCATTAGCGTATTACTGTAGAATGTATATACTTCCCTTATTGTTGAGTTCATATTCAGAAAGAAAGCATGTTAAAGGATACGGCCTTCTGAACTGAAAGGTTCAGAAGGTCATGAAGCCATATAAGAAACTAAACTGAGGTGCGAACAAAAAGCTCCTCCTAAGTCAATCTAAGGAGAATTTTTGTTCAAGATTTTCATGAACCAAGGCAATGCAAGCACAGGAGTCAAACAGTTAAAAGGCATAGCACATATCAAGCATTTGATAAAAATTTAAGTTTAGATATAGATGTCATGATGTCAGCTGAGTCTGCTGAAAAATAGCTGGTGGTCTCCTACTAGGAAGTGTTGGAGCTGCTCCAGTCAAAACATATCAAGCATTTGATCAAAATTCAAGTTTAGATATAGATGTCATGATGTCAACTGAGCCGGCTGAAAAATAGCTGGTGGTCTCCTACTAGGAAATGTTGGATCTGCTCCAGCTAAAACACTCCCCAACTCCCATCTGCTTGAAAGAAAATAAAGGGAAATTTAGCTGAATTCATGATGACAGGAATGAGTACCTGAATTTTTTGTTATACTTTCCTTCATCTTATCAGCTATTATATCTATTTAAAAACTTAAAATCTTACTCATCGACTTCAAGAAAGATTGAAGAATGTTGGAGAAAATTTGCTGGTTATGGAAGGGAAAGTTCCAGGATCGCAGGGCTACTTATAGAGCCAAGACTAAACAAATCTAAACAACAACATAAAATAATCTATAGGGTCAAAGTCCATAAACAAAGTGGTTTTTGGCAGGGAAGAGCATTCCAATTCTTATAACACTTAGCTGGAGTAATGTATTCAAATGAAGGTCATCAGGAATCACTGTGGCGTTTGGAATTTTTTTTTCCCCTGAGAATACTAACCATAACCAAACCTAGTCTTCCCCCCTCCCCCCCCGCAACAGAATTTAACAACTAAGCAAAGCCAGAACTAAGTTAAGCTTAATTATCACAAGAAAGATCTTGGTGAGTAAATATTAGATTTTCTTTTCTTACCCAGTTTCAAAGATAGACTATCAAACATGTCAAATGAATAAAATTAACACTGTTATTGTTACAACTAAGCTTCTGCTTTTATCTTTGATGTATGAAGGGAGAGGAAAATACTGTGGAAGGTACAACTACAAAAAACACAGAAGCTGGAGAAATCACAAGAAAATGTAAAGTAAAATATACATTTAAGTTGCTCACTTTTCAAGTGGTCAATTATTTAATGTGCAGTACAAATATTAGTTTGTTCACAGCCATAAGAAGCGCAAGACAAACTTTTCTATCTCTTAAAGAGTCATAATTCAAAATATTTTTGTTTATATTTTCAATGTACTCAAACAAATATGTCTAAATGTCCTAAGATATTTACTCATAAATTTCAGAGTACTGTATCAGCAGACAAAGCTGTAAGAAAACAAACTTGGCTCAGTGCATTGAAGGCACTCATTTATTGCAGTCCAATCAAGTACATCTGCACAACTCTCCTAAAGATAATGGGCTTGTACAAATGCCACTGAAGAGACTGAAATAAGTCACAGGGGCTCATGCAAATGAAATGGAAACATCGACTGGGAGCATTTTTAGTACTGCTGAGGCACACACATGGAAGAAGAAAACAGTCTGAATGTGCACTGCATTGCTACACTCAAGTTAAACCAGCTTAATCCCAAACTACCATGAAACATGTAGTCCTGTCCTCTTCCATCACCAACTATTCCTTCTCATTTCCTCTTATCTCCTTTCCCCCCACATGCAGGCAAACTTGTGGAAGTCACTCGTGCTTGTGCAACTTGTGACAAGTCAAACTGAAGAACTCCTCAGGTTAAATATAACCCAGAGCAGCTCCTTGATCTTGTTCACTCCTGCCACATGAACACTTGTCCTGGCACAAAGAGAGACGAGGAGGCCAGAAAGGCTCATAGTTGGGGGAGAGCAGCTGGTAGACCAGACTGCCTATCATGAAAGGTCTACAGATGCAAGGACTCTCTCTTTCAATAGCAGTGCCCAAAAATATCTGCTTAAGCTGCCTGTGGAACTTCACTCTTATCTTTTGGTTTCAACTCAAGGGTGAGCTGATACCACTGTCAGCTCCAAACTTTTTTGAAACACAAGTCTGCAATCTTTCAGTATCTCTGCTGAGAAACATAGAAGTAAATAGAAAACATTTCTATTACTGGCTTAGAATTTTGCACGCATTTAAAACTTAGAAACATTATATGTACATAAGCTGTTATTTCTTTAATCTAAAGAGACATTTACCTTGAGTATCCCTATAGTCTGCAGATTCTTCTAAAAGATTCTTTAAATAATCTGTATAAAGAAAAAAAAAATAGTATTGTTAAAGAAATAAACAGCACCAGAAAGTAGTAAACCCCCCTTTTTCCTTGAAATCTGCTTTTCAGGCAGACCTATGCCACAAAGATCTACTTCTTAATCTTTCAAATCTGTCAAAGTAATAACAAGAGGAAAACTAGCGTTTCCATAATGAAAGTATATCATGATATCTTGCTCAGGGCAGAGAAGGTTATTGAAGCAGTGGTCTTCTCCGAAGACAAATGATATGTTGTATATATTATTCCAGAACAAAACAAGCAAGTGAAAAATAAGTACATACTTGCAATCGTTTACATTTAAGCTGATGCAAAACATTTTGAAGATTATAGATATTTGCCTGAGTACCTAACTTGTCTATAGGAGCTAAGAAAAAGAGTAGTCCATTACAGAAGATCTGATTATGATTAATATTTTTCAATAATAAAAGTATTATACCCTCCTCCACAAATGTTCAAATAGGCATTTTTGGTTTTCAATTATAAATTTAGTTCCTCAACCACGAGATGGCACCCTCAATCCATTAAATTTTTGGTAGTTTTAAAATCTATTTTACTTAGCTAAAATTAACTCCAAATGTATGACTATACAAGAAAACATCCCCCTCGAGTTTCCATTCCCTGGTTGAGTGTCTAGTTCACCAAAATGTACAATATCCTGTCAAAGATTAATATATATCCTCAGTAAAAAGTTAACTATCTATTCTCTACAAGCTACGGCTATGAACTGCTTAAAATTGAAAGTTTCTGGTTTTGTTTCTTTCAAAGAAATATACATGTTAGATTGATAATATCAACAAATACTGATTCATAATTACCTTTTAAATGAGGTATTAAGATTCTGGCAGGTCTACTGACAACTAATCATATGTGATCTAGCAAGCGTTCAATTCTAGCTTCGCAGTTGTACAAGTTTCATGTAGGAGTAAAATAATTCAACTCCCATATGTTTGCCCTACCCAAATTCATCCTTTTACTCAAGAAGGATTAGGAGCCAATTGTTCCTGCCTTCATAAGATGTCTTGCTTCATGCATGCCCCTCAGAGACCGCACAGTGTATTGTAATCTTTTCCTCATGCCAAAAAAAAAAAAGGGGGGGGGGGGTTTAG
>NW_008796109.1:342109-353718 GCF_000699145.1 Aptenodytes forsteri
GTGGGGGGGGGGGGGGGATTATGAAACATGTTTCTACAGTAGAAATGCTATGAAGAGTGAGAAATCTTCTCACAGTTAATGAAAGCTTTGAGAAAAACAGAACTACAGGAAGAAAAATATTTGGCACTTAAATTTTATTTTTTGGCAAAGACCTAAGGGAGGATCCAAGAGAGCAGGTTGGGGTGAAGGAAGAGGAACTGGCTGGGGTCTCCTGCAGAGAAGTGGGGAGGGAGCGCTGGGAGGTCTGGTTGGCTGGGCCACAGGAACACCCACAGCTTTCTGCTCTCCTCAAAGTTTTGTCTGATCATTATCCGGCACTGGTCAACGTGTGATCTTTTAAGATAAGTCTGACATGGCACCAAAACCTCTCCAGCTACACTCCATAAATATCGCATCCTTCACGTCCCTCAAGATCTTGTGCTGTAGTAGCTACTAGACATTCCAGTGCAATATTTTGGTGGACACATATTCCGTTAAAAACAAAGTTTATCTTGCTTCACCTCAGGTTATGCTGGTAAGAAGCTGGTGTGTGAGAAAGAAAAAAAAAAATCAGCAGGAGGTATTCTGAAAGGAACTAAGAAGAGTTCACATTGTTTTTAAACCTGGTTTAACCTAGAGGAACCTATGTCACACATACAACACCAGCTGCCCCCTCCTGCCCTGGCTGCTGACGGGTGCTCTCTCAAGTCGGAGCTGTGCCATACTGCCCAGGCAGAGCACCCCTGGGACTCCACCATAAAGCAAACGAGTTAAAGCTTTACAATTGCAACTTGGTCTTCACCAGGGCCAGCACAAAGGACTCCAGTGGGAACCTCCTAGTATAAAGAATGAGTCCTTGCAGCTTATACAGAAATACCAGCTTCTTAAAGCTGCCAACCACACGCTCACCTCTACAGGCTGGGAACAAGAGGTGAGGTGGGTATAATTTACTCATCTGTAAATGTACTGCTGGCACTCTAAGAAACTGTCCCTAGTACATGGAGACATCCAAATTAATATTGAAAGTAATTGCACTGAAAACTTAAAACCAGAGACCCAACATGGGAACTGTTTCTTGGCATAGTCATGCTTTAGGACACGTTCCCCAAAACAACAACACTTTACATCACTCAAAAACATTTTTTGGATGGGTATATTCTGGCATTTTAAATCATATCATCAGTGAATAGAAGAGGGAAAATTAGAAATTTTAACATAACTGCATTCATTTAAAATTCTGTATTTAAAAAGGCAGCTTTTGCATTACAAGACTGAAGCAGCCAATAAAACTTGCAACTGTAAAATCCTGAAAGTGATAAATACATAATTTTCATCTTAATACTCTCTATGTATATCTGATAAGTGGACCTCAGTTCATAGCTAAAACTCAGCTTCAGAGAAGCATCAGAACAGGTATTTTTAGTCTCTTCTGTGGATACACACTGGAAATTCTGTGCTTGCAACTACTTTCTGGAGGTACTGGTTTAAACTATACAGACAAGCGAATTTCACAGACATGAATAACACTACAGTAAAAATTTAGCAAAAATATTCCTAGATAAAATAAATAACAGAAGTCAAATATTAAGGTGGAATGGTATCTACTGTCTTTGCCAAAAAAAAAATTTTCCCCTCTGAAATGTGCTTTAGTTGTTCAGACTAGGAAGACCTTAAACATACGTTCAGAAAGGCAGACTTAGAAATTAAAATTCATAACTCTGCTGGATACCCCAAAACACAACAAAAATCAACACAAAAGCACACAAGTACTGTTGCTGTGACAAACAAAATTTCCTTACGCCCTGCTTCTATCTGACAGCAGCCAGCAATTCTCTCTTCCTTCTTGCTGGGGGGCAACGACTATCACTTCTTCTCCTGCTAAAAATTCTCTTCTGCTTCATTAACTACTTTTTGTCTCAGGTTGTCTAATTTAATTAAGTTAAACTCAAAGCAATCGTTCCCCAACACGTAATTGGCCTCAAGTCTGACAACTATTTCCAACCTGCAAAGGAGCAGTGTGCTCAAAGGCTTATTTTTCACCCCCCTCAGCCTCCCCTCACTATACCCCAACTAAGGATAATAAAAGACTCTCTCTCTGCAAACCTTATGTTGAGACAAAGAGGAGAGAGGCTTATCCTATGACAATGAAGAGCCTGTTCATATTTTACAGTCTCAAGTCATCTACTCGGAGGTGTTCGGGAGGAGAGAATCAAGTCTCCTTCATTTCTATTAGAAATCAGAGGCCTCTAACCTCCCCCGAAGCCCATCTAATATTTGCTGTATAGAGCTCGGGGCCAGTATGTGGAGAAGTGGAAGTTCACTTGCTGGACTGGAGAAGCTGTATAATTAAACAGAAACACAGCTGAGCTGCGCCTCTCCTTGGCTGATTTATGAGTCCACCTGCTCCTGCTTTTGTTAGCACAAAAGTAACTCCACTTCAAAGCCCAGCAACAATCTTGTGATGTGACCGTGTAGCAGCAGGTTACCAGTACAAAGCTGTCCCACTGACACAGAACATCTAAATAGGAAGAAATCCCTGCTGACTCAGGCCTAGCAGCTTCGTTTCCTGGATTATTCTCGCTTCCCTGCTCTTACCCGCTGCGCCCTCCTCCCTCGCCCACAGATGCCCCCTGTCTTTGGCTGGGGCGGCTGCTCATCGCTGCATCTCGCCCACTGCAACAACAGATCCAAATATTTTGCGTGTTCTCCAAAGGTTTTGCAGCAAAAGTTTATATAGAGATTGCTCAATATTACACAGAGCTGCTGGAAGGTAACAGAGCAGATGGGTCATCCACAGAGATGGAAGACTGAGAATCTCAAGGACAACAGAAATGCATGATAGATTGAACAGACTGAAAATGGAACAGATGCAAAATAACACTCCCCAGCCCCAGCATAATTAAATTCTTAGTCTGACCTCTTTTATTGTTCCCATAAAACAAGAGAAAATTACTTTTCTAAATCAGCAGCCAGCACTGCAATCCCATTCCTGTCAATAGCATTTGCAGGTGTATTTAAAGCTGGGCAGCCACAGTAGGGTCTGCAGACTGCGGACACCCACAGCAACCCCCATCACCACAGAATGAGTTTTTTCAGGTCTAAAAAGGCCTGTCCCCGCCACAATGACACTTAATGGTCACGAGGAATTCCCCTTCAACATCTGAGTTTTGTTTCAGTGCCATTCACCCCTGACATCTCTCGCTTTGCTATGTATATTGACAATGGCATTTACTCCTCTGTTCAACCTTTTCAATTAAAACCTTTGAACTTATCCAAAGCTCTGCTGATTTTAGAGTGTATCACAAGCCTATACCATGCCCTAAGTCAGTATCCCTTTAAAATTAAGCAACTCCCCAAATGCCATTTTGTGGTTTGTTTTCATCAATTAAGAGTCACTAAGATCTTCCCCTACAAAGTAGTCCATTTAATAAGGGTTTTTCACCCTTTTTTCAACACCTGTGACTTTAATGAGCTGATTAAAATGAAAACAGTCAACGTTAATAATTTGGTAACTGCTGTATAACAAGTCTGTATCTCCCACAGCATCACTAGTCTAAGTACTTGCTGGGGAAATGCCAACAAGCTGCTACAGAGCCAAAAAAAAAGGTCACAGAGCATTTTATTTTGCAGTTACTACATAAACAGAGGCTATTTTTAAATTGCTCATCAAGAAGAAACAGCTTTCAAAAACAATGCCTTAAGTATTTCCAAACCCTTACAGGAGCCATCCCCCTCTTACAACACACACATCTCAAAATACTTCACAAAGGAGACCTCTATCACTGCCCTCCTTTTACAGAAAAGAAAGCACTGCATCATGGAGATGACTTGCTCAAGGTCACCCAAACGTGCCAGTGCCAGAGCAGGGTATAGAGCCCAGATTTCCTAGTCCCAAGCCAGCTCTTCAGCCTACAATGCCCCTGTAACAAGTCTTAAGCACTTACTAGTAAACATACACTAAAAACATGTGTTTTGCCTTTAAAAGAGAATGGATTTTACAGACAAAACACCTGGGTGGTGGAGAAATGGAGAAGCTATTTTGCAGAAGTTCACAGTTGCACAGACATCTTTCACTTCCTTCTCCTAGCTCCAGTTTTCCATACTACCTTTTTCCTTCATTAAAAAAACCCACCAAAAACCAACCAACCAAAAAAAAAACCAACTCCCGAAGCAAAACAGGAGCATTCCAAGCCTCTAAGGAAATTACAGGCTTCTATTACCGGAGAAACAAACAAAAACCACCACAGGTTTCATGTTTTCCAAGTACTGCTGAACATACCATCAGAGAACACACCACAGCGTTGGGAATACTAACACCTCGCTTGTGTATCTTACTGCAATCAATATTAACAAAGAAAGCCTCTAAACCCATGCCATGTTTTTAAAAAAGCTTCACATATCTGAAGTCAGATAAACACTCTTTACGGATGGATACAACCGCCTGAAAACAAGTTTCCTGGGATGTGTGAAGACTGGCTTCTTAAGCCTGCAAAAGAGCTTGACTGTACCTGTCAACAGGAGCCTGTATTGGGGAATCCTCTGAACTGGCTTGAGCAGATAGTGCTTGAGGGCCAGACTAGCACAGCGGGGGCTCATCTGAAAGAAAGACACAAAAGAAGTAACGATCCTGTGGTAGTCAAGGGTTCCAGCAAAAGAAAACATACCTACAAACAACTACTGATTACGTTGGATAAGCTTTATCTTGAAAAGGTGTGACTACCACAGTGTTAAACACCACACTACAGAGCAAGCATTTCCACGTGGAAGATTGCATGCAAAATTAATCATGCATTAAAAGACATCGGTAAGCACTCATACTCTGTGGATTCAAAACAGGTGCTTTTGCTTATGAGGAAGAGAGGTGAAGCTTCCCAGAAATAAAGGGAACACCGGTGGCTAGGGCAACATGCTCCTTTGTAATCGCTGTCAGTGTCCACTAGGCAGAAAGGCAGCGAAGACAGCAGCGCTCACTGCAGAAGTTTTAATTAATCCACACCTCTAAAGACAACACAGAATTAAAAGATCCATGCTTCAAAAATGTTAATTATCTTGAGTTTGCATTCAAAATAACGTGCATCTGAAACACCAAGTCCTTAAAAAGGCCTCTTATCTTCTTCCTGCCTTTGCTGACTCTACCTCAAGCTCTTCCTTTGTCCACTGTGAGTAGCCTTTCGAACTACTCGTAAGCAAACAGAGCAGGTATTACCCAAGGGGAAGCGTGTGTAATAAGAGGTAAATTCACAGTTCATGTGGATCATGTGCTTAGGGAGCTTGCACCTCTTCTCTGATTTGTTTTAAGGGAGTTATGTAAAAATCTAGCAATGCTCTTAGGGACATGAATCAGCTTTCATCTGATTGCTGCATGTGCTGGGTTTGAAACTTATAGAAATATGCAGAAGAGAAAATTCACTTTTTTATGTTTCCAACTGAAATGAAACGCCATTCCCATGAGTAAGCTACTGCCCTATGATGTGGTAGAGAAATCAACCTGGTTAAAATACAACAGTTAATCGTTGCATAGTACAATCAGGAGACAAAACAAAAAAAAAAGCAGCTAGAGATTTTATTAATGTGTCTTTGATATAATTTGTAGCAAGTGCTGCATTTTCTGAAAATCAAGGTCCTTTATCATATCTCACAATGGTAGCCAAAATCACTAGTTACTTCACAAAATCTGAATTTACTTCTTTCCACTTCCACCCTACTAAGTCTCAAGCCAAGACTGCAGCAAAAAAAACCCAAAACAAAAAACCAAATTGGAGGATGGTCTCTAAAGCCTTATGGAGGATCACAACAGCTGAAAAGCCACAAAATGGCATATATGTTACAAAAGACTACAGTACCTCAAAGTCTTTGACTACTGAAGCAAAACCTGCATTCTTCTTACACTGTTCATCTAATAGTGCAACATTTTTATCAAATTCTTTGATGTAAGTTGAATACATCTTTAAGTAGGGACCCTTTTTAACAAATATATCAGCAATTCTTTGATGTTCGAGCCTAGAAACAAAAAATAGAGCAATTAGAAAGAGCTAAAAAGAGTGTACATCTTAACCCTACAGCAAAACATCTCTCTTTTTCACAGTAAGATGTGCTAGTTTATGTTCTGAACAAAAAGCTTACAGTTCAGCAGATAGGCATCCATCTCAGTAGCTACTCTGAAAAACCTTACCAGGCACACCTTGACACACTAATTTAGCATTAGATGACAACTACTTAATACACAGTGTGTTTATAATGGCCTTGAACCGTTTGAACACAAGCTGGATTTTTGAGGAGACAGATCTTCAAACTTCAAGATGCAGCCTCCATCCCTTAATAGCAAGCATGGGACTACAGTCTTCACCCATTTCAGTGCCTTTGTCAGTAGGCTTTGTATAGCTGATTTAGATCCACCCACCACTGTAACTGAGAATGGGCTTCAATGGGATTGTGGCTGTCAATCAGCACTCTGTCTGGTTAGTAGATCTCAACTACCTTTAAAACGCAAACAGGTCTTCTGGGCAGCCTCCTTTTCCTCTAATGAAATCAGTCTGCTTATCATGCCCATGCAGGGACCAGAACTTTCAATTAAAAACAAAATTTTAAATAAAAAAGTGTGATTGCTGAAAACATGTATTGACATGCCTTCTAGACCTTTCTGGATACATCTAAATGGCAAGAAGTACATCTAAATGGAAAATTATCTCCTGTACTTTCAAAGTCAGTTCTGTCATTTAAGAAGGCACGTGCAACACAAACAAGAGTCAAACCGTGGTCACGTGGAGTCACATAAGCCACACAGATAAATTTCAACAACATCAAAGGAGTGGTATCCCTTTATTGATAGTCACCAGTGAGATAATCGCTCTTCCAGTTCCCTCAGGAGGTCCCGATTGAGTTCATACAGCTGAGGTAGGTAGTACAGGATCTGATTCAGGATTCTGTCCTCAATCACTGGCTTTCCAAGCTGCCTAGAGGCATGCGCCACGGCGTCCCGGAAATCCTGCCGGAGTACAAAGAGGACAGAAACCCCCCTTCCCATGAGCGAACAGCCTTCAAAGCACCGAGACAGACAACGGGCGTTCTCTCTGCAGACATTCCAGGCGCTGCTCCCTATTACCAAAGGCAAGGCGGGTACCATCTGGGTTACGTTTCTCTGCAGCTTCAACTTACTCCCCTGGGACTGCCTTAATCCCTTTGGTTTGACGCTGGAGCTTTACTTTCTTACTCCTGTATGCATAATATAGAAGTTGTCCATTATTTTTATAACATGCCCTTAAGAAATGTTCTGGTACTACATATGAGGAAACTAAGGGGGGGAAAAAAGCTTGTATCTGCAAGGGTGTTGGCAGCCTTGAGTATCTTGCTAATATTTGGGTCAAAAAGCAAAAATGTTACATCAGCTAATACAATCATATCTTATTGTAAAATCATACTAGTTTTCATAAGTCATCTACAAATGCCCTTTTGGACGATGTGCCTCTTGGACAAAAATGTAGGGTCACAAAAAATTACTGTATGTAGCAGCTCTTCTATATACAGGAAAATTAACATCTGACAAAAAGATACTGTAACAACATATGGGAACCATGAGATTTCAAATGTTAACGATGATCAAAAACATTGGTACCTTCAAAACGTTTACAGGAAGGAGGAAAACCCCGCTTACACTTGAAGGATCTTCTTATAGAATTTTTATGCTATAACCAGCTCCCAATAGGACAGAGCTGAGGCTTATTGGTCCTCATTAAACTATTTAGAAATAAAATCTTGGCCCCACACAAGTCACTATGGCCAGGATTGTATCCATATTGAAACTCAGTATCCATTACACGAGGTATTTTCCCTCATCACATGCAAAAAAAACTTTCAAAAAAGGTTAGCAATTTAGCATTTCACTTGAAAAATAACACTGTCTAAACTGACAAAAAAAAAATCCAAATTAGGTGGTGCGCTGTATTATCATGTCTCACATGAATTTGGGCAACAGTGGGAAAGAGACAATCCGTAATAGCTCGTTTTGAGTTTGTGGTCTGCTGAAACCTGGTAACGCGTGCACAGTCTATAGGTATCCTGAAAAAGATGACCAACAAGATGTTCCTAAGTACGATGATGACTTATATTTTAAATGTGCATGGGGTCCACACCTGCCTTTGAAAATCTGTAGGGTCCTCAGGTTGGGGGGGGGGAAACAAAAAAGAAAAAAAAAAGTCCCCTCTTTCCCCCTCCCCAGGTCTACTACTACAGGTCCACTATTTAGGGTCTCTCAAACTTAAGCCTCAACTTTCCCCTGCCCTCTCTCGTCATTACATCAGCTCTGGGCAGCATGAGCTCCAGACACACTTTCTTGCTTTGTGACCCTCTGGGTCATGGAGGCTGTGACTGGGCAGAGTTATGACAAGAAACTGAAAGGAGATACAGGGCCATGTCTGTGATGGGGGAAGGCCGAGAACTAAATGCAAGGGAGTTAAAAAACAGATGGCGTTATTCATATGGAAATGTTCTGTTTTACATCCTCTGTGCAGACTAGTGACACATAGGTTAACTACCAGCTGCATCTTATGGGTTTTCCTGACCCTGGGGCATTGCTTAACACTGAAATGATACATGGAATTACAATGGCAAAAGCTCAAATGAGGCATTCTGGAGAGCTTCATGCAAAATGCATCATCATATTATGATAATATTCTCCCCCCCAATCACATGCACACACAATATACCGTATGTACTTTGCCATGGGATGAAACAAGAATTTTGTCTGAGTGTTATAAGGCTACTTGCACGATGAAAAGAAAAGCAGTTTTGTCTGTAGCGTAATCAACAACCCAGGCTTTTCCCTGACCAAACAATAAAAGGAGAGCTGGGAGCCAGGTTTAAGCACCAGTAGATAAGACAGGAATGTCATTTGTAATTAAAAGCATTTATTTAACTTCTAGATACAGCATTCAAAGAGTCTGCAGGATGTTTTCCAAATTCAGATTTGGTTTTTCGACTAGCTTGATCCAAAGTCCATCAGCTTCATCAGGCTTTGGATCACGCCATGAAAGACTCTATCATTAAAACAGCCAAGCAAAACTGTTTCATCACCCCCTCTGTCCTGTCCCCCTCCACAACTGAGTAAACACGGAGGAAGCCCTGCAGAGAGGAAACGCAGGGAAGAAAGATAACGTGAAGCTTTCAAATGATGCAAACCAGCCTGCTAGACAACAAAAGAGCTAAACTTCAGTGCTTTTTTTTCTTTGCTTTTTTTTTTTAATTATCAAGTCTTCACTACAGAAGCAGTACAATGCATTTGTCACTGTAATCACATTAAGATTTATTTTTAACCTGGCAGTGGGTGTGAAGTAAGTGTCATGCCAAGTTCATCTTGAGATAAACTTAAGAGTTGAAGGCAGAGAGCACATGCCTGAGGAGTGGGGGTAGGAAAAGTCAAACAAACGTTACAAGGTTGGACTTAACAGTGTTTACACTTGAAGGTACTGGCCTTCTGAGAAAGTAATTTCTTATCCAAAAGGACAAAACATAGAATAGGTCTGTTTTAATTACCAAACGTAAAATATGTTAACTTAAACAGTAAGCCCTGAAATTTCACTCCATAGGGAAGGTATTCAGACAAAGACAAGTTTTTATACAAGTAGGTGAATGACTTAGAAATTAGAAATTGCAGTAATAGTCATTCAATGCACCAGAACCTAATTCCTTCTAACACTAAATCCGTTTACAGCTAAATAAAAACAGAATCGCTGTTGCAAATAATGTATACATTGCCCTGATATCTATTCGTATTACAAACATATTTAGCATATAGTACTACGTAACACTGCTGAAGAGCACGGCTTTCATCAGTCTGTTCAAAGACAGACACCTGAGTTGTCCTAGAAATTATTCTGTTTGAAGCAGCACAGCAGTCCATTACAGTGAATTTTGAAGAGAGATATTTTCTAATTGAAAATGAGCCTTTCAAATATTACAATCTTACTCATTAAAAAAACAAAACTTGCCACGCTTTGGAATTAATGTGCTTATTTCACTAAAAAACACCATTTGCAACTCTAGATAAAAGTTTCATATATTGCACGACAGAAAACAAAAGATTATGCTAGGTATACTGAATCATCCCAGCTTCTTACCAGGATAATTTTTCCTTTCAGAAGGGGGGCGGCTATTGTACACTTTCTGAAATGCTGGTTTACAGTTTCTAGTTCTACATTACATTCTGGTCCAATAATAATCTTCTGATACCACTTTTTACTGCTTAGGCAAAGGCAGTTGTCTTCACACAGCTACTTTAAGAAGACAGCACTCATCACCGTCCCTGGAAAGCACATTCTTTCCAAACCAGAAACAGTCTTAGTTTATTCTAGACTAAGACAGCATCCCACTGGGTACTTGTCCATATGAAAATCTAGTTTAGACAGTTTTAAAGGCTTCCGAGTACATATTGTTGCTGAATTACTGCCTGATAAAACATTCCCAACTTGAAAATGTTTAGGGAACTTTATTTATTCCATTAGTATACACTCCCCCTAGAGCTGCGCAGCTTTTAAACAATATTTGAGGACGATACCACCATCGCTGCTTTTGTTTCCTCCCACCCCTCCTTCAATGCAGCTTCCTTAAATAAGCAAAGGGCCGTGATATCCGAAATAATTCTGACCCTGTTGTGAATCATCTGCGATCAGCCCACGCAGTTCCCCTCTGCAAAGGCCCTGACTCACAGTCCCTCTCAGTTCTTTCCACCCAGCATACAGTGAAGCAACCTGCCCGCGTCAGTCTAAGGAGCAAAGGAACAAGTTTAGTTGTAAACCAAAATAGGTACTGACCAGACTAAACCTTCGCTCAGCTGCTGACTGGGTTAAGTGCACCTTCAGGTATCTAATAGCTGAATGAAGATAATTGCAAATGGGTGAAATTAAAACTTCTCGTAAATTTAACTGGAAGAGAAAGAACTACACGATCTAAACGTGGTCACGTATTTTACTCCTAAGGCTTCAACCAATATTCATCTTGGATCTGTTCTCCTAGAACATACCATTGGCAAAGCAAAAATAAGCCATAATCCCTTCTGCTGAGGTACAACTCCCAGCTAAATACACCTGCAGATAGCTCAAATATCAGTTTAATTTAAGGAGAAGAAAAAAAAAAGTTTGCGCTTGGATGCTTTTCAAGGAACACACACATCCTACGGGGGGGAGGAGGGAAGGGGAGGAAGTTTCACGCTCTGGGGAACAGCCAGGCTGCTATATGTGACAAACTGTAAACACGACTGCTAAAGACAATTTCACAAATACATTATTTAAAATATAAATAGGCAGTCTTGACTATAGTTAGACTATTAACCATAGACTGTTAAGTTAAACTATATCAACGATCAATAACGAAGACCATGAGTAAGTGTGGATCGTGACATTTTTCAAGCATATGAGACTGGTTCTGGAAAGCTGCCAAGTAGTTCCACACCTTTTTCTCAGGTAGTAAAATCATTTATAAGTGTTTAACAATATAATATACTTAATTTTTTACAATAATCAATGACTTGACTGTGGCATATTCCCAGAATGTTATTTCAAGGAATAGGCTGGGTAGTAGAGCAATGTTTCCTTCCAAACCAAAACTATTTCATTAGCCTTTTTTAAAAGATGACTACA
>NW_008796109.1:353860-354541 GCF_000699145.1 Aptenodytes forsteri
CAGCCGCAATTCGTTGTCAAATGCTCAATCAGCAATTCTAAAGCACTTCATAGACTAAAAATTTATCAACATATTCACCACAGACTGCCTATTAAAGTTCTACAGTTGGAAAAAAAAGGAGTTGGAGGTTGAGAGAATTTTTCACTGCCGAACAGTAGGTCAGTTGTAAGCCAGGACCAGAGGTCAGGACTTCCCTTGCTCCAAAACCGATAGCTATTTTATTCCTCAACATGCACATTACATTCTTTTTCCAAATCTACTATGAATTATTTTTCATAATATTTGGCTACAATACACAAAAAGTCTAAGTTTATATATATATTAAAAACTATATATATAGGGTTTTTTTTATATATATATAATTTTGCAAATGTCTTCTGAAAATGGAAATATATTAAACCAAAATTTCCCACTCTTGTAAGTGCCTCTGGAAGTGTTACCATAAGTCGGCAGATGATGAACTCTAAGACTCAATTTGAAGTTTTAGAAAGCAGGCATTCTTTATTGCGTCGCCGGGTGCAAGGTGGAATTTCCACAAATCAAGCACACCTATGACTAGATCACCGTTACATTTATACACAAGAATTACAAGGTAAGACACTCCCGGTTACAATGATTGGTTAGTGATTTACATATAATTATAATATCGGTTGTGTCATTCTCTTCTGTTACTACGCTTGC
>NW_008796109.1:354638-391630 GCF_000699145.1 Aptenodytes forsteri
CTCTGGTTATGGTCTAGAGTCCAAAGAATAGGGACTTCAAGAAACACAGCCCCGGATAACAAGTAGCACAGCACCCATATGTAACGCTAACATAAAACTAACTTATTAAAATCAAGATGTTCTTATAGTTGATTATTCCACAACCAAACATAGAAAGATTCAGTAAAACTTAAGATAATCTTCAACAGAAGGATACACAATGTGGGGGGTGGGGGAGAAGGGAGATGTTTGACCTCTTCTCTGCCTTCTCCAATAAGAAGCTGATCTTGTGGCTACAGAAAAGTTACAGCTGCCTCCTGACAACCTCCTGCTTGGTCTTAGAGTACTAATAAGGACAGAACTGAGGTCTAAGTCAGATGTGCAGATCTAAAGGCTCAGGCAAATGCCCAAAGGGTTAAGTTTTTCTTTGCTCACACAGCACAACGTCATACACTAAGCCTTGCAAACGAAGGAGCCATCCCAAAAAGCAAGTTCCTCTGCTGGACCAGAAGCCTCACTGCCCATACTGTCACAGGAGGGGAAACAAAATCAAAAAGAGTGGTGGGTTTTGGCAAAAGAACAAAATTAGGAACAAAAATGGACAAAAGAAATGACAGCAAATAAGCCAGGCAGCTTACCCTTACAGCAACAGGGTGCTGCTGAGGAGGTCCTCTCACTTGTGCAAAGCAAACCATTTCCAAAGAATCCCACAACAAAGAAGTACAAATGGCACCAATCCTGCCTTACTCCTTTTCCAGGAACGCCAGGTGTTTTTTGGGCACAGAGCATCTCAGAGAGCGGTGACAAACTTGTTTCTCTTACATCACTTATGTTTTACATCCAGTTCACCGTTCCTTTTCTTTTTTTTTTTTTTCCCCTGCAAGTGCCCTTAGGGAAGAAACAGCACTTCTCACATCTTCTCAATCCTTGTTTACTCTCTGGAGGCCATGCATGAACCATCTCACAAAGATGCATACAGATGAGCTGGTTTGATTT
The DNA here is from genome assembly GCF_000699145.1 of Aptenodytes forsteri. Classification (NCBI taxonomy): domain Eukaryota; kingdom Metazoa; phylum Chordata; class Aves; order Sphenisciformes; family Spheniscidae; genus Aptenodytes; species Aptenodytes forsteri. The sequence goes on from NW_008796109.1 coordinate 355,614, forward strand.
AAGCCCCTTTGTTTTCAGGAGTTTCTAACAGCATTTTACTGGAATCTTGTCCTCTAAAAGATCGTTACAATAGTTACAGAAATACAGAGAATTCAGGATTACATCTAATGTTTGATTCTTCCCTCAAGCAACCCCATTCACCGAGTATGTTTGAGAGAGCATCAGCGTGCAAAGCCAGTTAAGTCCCTTATCTCTGTTATGACCAGCTTACTTCATATTACAGAAGTGTCCCCAAGTGTTTATCATTTTCTAGAGAACTTTTGTAGTCTGTCTTCAACAGAAGCAGCCAGGTGTACTTACAAAGTGCAACAGTGTCCAAATAGGCTGGCACCCTGGTATCTTGGAAGAGTTGCTCCACCTAACTTGACTTTGTCAATATAAAAGAAAAAAAATGCTAAAAAAAAAAAAATCAGTGGTACTTGTAACCAGTTTGCAACCACATTCCCACCTTCTCAACTGCTTTAGACTCCACTTCAAATGCTCTAAGCAGTAGCAACTTAAAAAATCTTTTTCAGTGGTACGTAACCAGTTTGCAACCACATTCCCACCTTCTCAACTGCTTTAGACTCCACTTCAAATGCTCTAAGCAGTAGCAACTTAAAAAATCTTTTTCTTACATCAACAGTTCTGTTCCCTGGCTGTACGAAGAGCCATGAGCTGCATTAACTGGCATTGGTAAGACAAACTGAGGAGAATACTATTAATTTCAGATCATCACTAATGGAATTAGTCACTAAATTTCAAGTATTTACTCTTCGGAAAACCACTAACGGAAAACCACATTCAGAAGGTGTAACGGAGCCTCACCTGACCAGCCAAATCTTTACTATGGGTAAAACAGCCCAGACTGGGGAGAATCTAAGTTTTAATTCCAGAAGTCTGTCAGAGGTTGCTTGACTGGCAGTTAGTAATCCTGACACTGAAGCCAAAGTGGTTCAGTACAGGTAAAATCAAAAGGGTAGTTTTATCAACGTTTAAATATTATCCATAAGAAATATATGCTTAAACAAACAGATTTAAGAATGCCTGTGACAAACATACACAAATCCCCAGGCATACCACTCTCTGTAAATAAAACAACATGTTTCTGCAACCTTTCTCAGGTATGGCAATTTTTATTCAATGAAGAACGCACACACACACACAGAGCTTCAAAACTGGTGCCCAGTCTGACAAGGACATTCACCAAGGTTCACACTGCAGGCCAACGGACAAGTTGAGGGCAAAGTATTTCCTCCACTCCTAGCCTAGCATCCTCTCCGTTAGACCAGGCTGAATACATGTCAATTGTTATTGCTAGCCAACAAAAGCATTTCTAATGGGTTTTTATTTGGCAGCTAGAAACTAGCATACTGTCATGAATAGAGCTGTGAGTTATCCATTAAAACAAAGCAAAACACATCCTACAGCACTGCACATTTACAATGTGCAGACAACCTGAAGTTTACCCCAGAAACTTCCTAAACTCCCTACTACTTTCCCTCTCCCACATTCTTCCTCTGCTTGCCTCCATCCTCTGCACCAACGGCCTCTGCTTCCAGTACTGCGCATGTTACCTGAAGAACTGGTACACTGAAAAAGCGAAGACACCTTTAAGATATAAGTTATGTGCCTGAAAAATATGATAATTAAAAATCATATAGCTTAAAACTTGTTTCTTCCTTTAACCAGTATTTAAGCTTGAGTTCTGTACTAGAAACCATGTTCAATATAAATTATACATTGGCCGCCACTGCCTGACCCAGCTATTAAAAACCAAGCCTCAACAGAATAAGAAAATCAATTACTAAAATGGAAGGCAAAAGAGGAATCAGCAAGTGATGTGGTAAGTTTTTTGTTTCCTGAAAGATCTCCATATTACAGGACTATATACATCCATCTATAAGAGCCTTTGTTTCCAGTTTTACAGAACATGCTTCTCAAGAGACTAAGATAGACTAACGCATCTGTTTGCAATATAACCACTTCTATTGCCCAAGGAAAAAAAAATTACTATGCTTGCACTTAATAGAGTGACAAAACGGTACAAACACATATCACTTAGAAGCTGACAGAAAACACATAAAATGGAGCTAGAGAAAACTAAATTCTTCATTAATTTGCTATTATCACCCTCTACACAGCATGTTTAACAGACGACTGGTCTGCATAAGCATGGATTAAATACTTAACCCTTGCTGTGAACAGCACATTGCGTATACTACAATCACAGCTGCTATCAGAAAGCAAGCATCTGTCAAAGAATTGCAGCCCAAAAAAATATGCTGCCATGGTGATGGATCCAACGTTAGAGCCAGAAAGCAAATCTGTCAAAGAATTGCAGCCCAAAAAAATATGCTGCCATGGTGATGGATCCAACGTTAGAGGTTAGATTACCGAAAGAATGTGTGTTTTTATTTACTATTTCTAAAGGTAAAAGGTAACCACCTCCCCCCCTTCCTTTAAAAGTTATTCTAACCAAAGATTTTATTTTGGTTGCTATGGTACAAGCTGGCTTATAAATATGATGCTGATTAACAAAGCAAGCATCTGTCAAAGAATTGCAGCCCAAAAAAATATGCTGCCATGGTGATGGATCCAACGTTAGAGCTAATTAGTTAGATTACCGAAAGAATGTGTGTTTTTATTTACTATTTCTAAAGGTAAACTGTTCCCACCTCCCCCCCTTCCTTTAAAAGTTATTCTAACCAAAGATTTTATTTTGGTTGCTATGGTACAAGCTGGCTTATAAATATGATGCTGATTAACATAAATGGATATATATTCCATTTTCAATATTCAAGCAATACCCCCACTCAGCTGGAAGACCGCATACATTAATTAAGGAGATGGAGAAGGAACCACCAAAATATTCATCCATTATATAAAATCTGAAACTTTAAACTTCTGCTTAATTAGATTTTTATATTTTGAATATGTAGACACAGCAGAAAAAAGTCACATTCACTACAATAAAGCCTAAACATAGAACTTTAACAGATTAAACATAGAAGAGGAAGCTTTTTTTTTTCTGATACTTACAATGTGTAAGAGCTTTAGCACATCCACAAACCTATCAGAAAAGCAAGAAAAAGCAAATAGTTACATTTTAATTGCCCAATTAAAATAAGCTGAGTAGCTGTTAAGTTTAGCATTGACACTTACACTTTCTCCGAGCTCATGATCTCCTTGGCAATATGGTAAACCTTTGTTTTCTTTCCAGCTGCCTTACTCTGCAAATAAAATTGTATGTTATACTATGCATCTACTAAAACTGTCATAAAGATCATTTCAGGCTAGTAGTTCCTCAAATACAATGTAATTATTCTATAGTTATTTCTAATAAAAGTGTTTTATACTGCTTTGTAATCTCCTGGCTTTGAGATCTTCTGGCTTTTCAGGATCTGTGAGAAAATCAATTCAGCTTGTAGCTGGAAACAACAATGTTAGCTAAGAGTAGTTTTTATAACACTATCAGCCTTTCTATTTACTTATTACAGGAAGTATTGAAGCCCATAACAAATGAAGCCCTAGCAAGTGACAATTATTGGTTAGAGAAAGTAGTAAAGTACGGATAATATCTGTATATTATTAATTTTTTTTCTGATTAATACAGCAACAGTAATATTTGCAGTAAACTCAAACGGGTTTCAGGAACATCTTAAAAAAAAACCACAAACAACCCACATTTTCTTTACTGAAAAAGAAGATGAAAGGAGAAAAATATCACACTGAAGAGAAGTCAGCTTCTGACCGTCTACTAAAGGAGTTGCTGAAAAACATAGCAACCGTACTGCAAAGCTGTAGAAGTGCGAGCCTTGTCATCTACCTGAAACACTGTGGAGATGATGTTTTTTATGTGCACACATTTGGCTTCCAAAAAATCAATGCTACTGTTCAACATCAGATATAAGGAACAGGTATAGCAAAGCAAAAGGGGGTAGGTGTCAGGATGCAAATGTTTTCGACTCAGTGTAACTCCCGTGTATAATTTCCCTCAGATAAAACACCTTTCTCCATAACAGCTCTCATGGTTTGCCATATGCTTCTCTCCTGCCAGCTGTCACCACATCTATTAGATATTCAGGCTTTCATTTCAATGGGCTGCAAAGAAAGAGCGTGGATGAGGAGCACTAAAACATCACAGGATATACAACACAAGTGCGATGGAAGTCCTGGGGAGACTGTCTTGAGTATGGTAGTATAATATAGGCATTGAACAGTTTATCTGGAAAAGCAGGTATCGGTGGCATTGCATATATGAACTTTTGGGTCAGAAGCACTAATGTTGCAAGATTCATGTGGAGTTTTAGGTCTTCTCCGAACCTCTAAACAAGTCTCAGGTGCTAGAAATCAAACCATGGAACTGATGATACTCATAGGTTGGTTTTAATGATATTGTTATACTCAAAATAAGAAATAAATCTAAATTTTTTTTTCATTTGAATTGACACAGTGCTGAATTACTAAATTAAAATTAATTTCTAAATTTAATAATTGGGTGTTGCATCACATATATGCAAGATACATTATTTATTTTATATACTACACAGACAGCTTCACACAGAGCTGGGATTTTACTTCTAAAATTAAACTTATTTCCAGAAAACACTGAGATCTACCCAGTGAGGGTCAATCGGATTCAGGCGAGATTCTAACACCCATCCTCAGGCCTCGATGCCTTTTTAGAAAGCACAGCTGACACGCTCCCTACAAGACTGAATTCACAAGTAACTCAATTATGCAGAGCAAGGTATCTGCCATCACTGTAGATGTGACGGTTGCAAATGAGATGAAAATTAGTATTTTGAGAACAAGATGCTAACACTAAACAATTACAAAATGAAATATCACAGTCTGTTTTCAACCCCATATGAAAGACTTTTCACATACCAACTGGCACTGAAAAGGCCACTTTGCATTTGCTCAAAGATACTCTGGGCCTAAGAGAGTCTCTAATGGGAGAACCGAAGGGATACAAATTGGGCTCTCAGGCGTGGCATTGGGAAGGAGCCTTGTAACTCCTCTAACGGATAAAAGGCATCAAAACAGCCAGATGCTTGGGGTAAGGGAAAATAAAAACAAGCCCAGCTGATGACCGATGCAGTGACTGCTTCATTCTCCTCTGCAGCTGCTCTCCCTGTTAGGAAGTTGGTTGTTAATCCCCAGCTGCCAGCCGCATATGCCGCAGGCGGCTCAAGCAAGCACTGAATCACTCGGCAAAACCTGCCCAAGAAGCCTCGTAACAGGGACTCTTTCCTGTAAAACTCCATCGTGAAAGGTTGAGGGCATTCCTAGAGGCACACAAGGTAAGGTAGCTTCTACACGGGTACAGTCCTGCTTAGTTGCACAGGAACAAGCTTTTCCCTCAACTCTCTTTCCCTCCCCCAATTTATTCCTCAGAAGATTTAGTTAAATGACATTCAGGTCTGACACATCACCATTGAGTCTTCTCTTCCAGCCCTAAAAAGTCTCACTGCCTTTTTTTTTTTTAATTATTATTCATTTTTATGGAGAGGAAGCAAATATAACTACTATCAAAGGAAACAAAGCTGCCAGGATTGGTGCTGAGGAGAGGCACTGGTCTATGGGCAGGCTGGTGCCAGAGCATCCAGGACTGAGAAATAAGAAAGCAGGTATCCCCAAGGAGAGGGATAGGACCCCCAGTACTCGATTTCATTCTAAGTTGTTAGTACTGTCTTCCTGCTCCTCATCTAAAGGAGAAATAAGGTTAAAATAAGGGAAATCATTCCAAGCTGGCACTCGCAGAAGCTAGCAGAAGGTCAGACCTCAACCACAACAGTCAAGTATGGCTTACGCTCCTCCAAGGGCCACAGAGGTGGCTCTGCAACCCTACAACGACAGGTCTCTTGCGCACATACCAATAGTCTCTCCTCAGCACCAAAGAAGTGAATTAAGGAACTTAAATGCTGAAAGGCAGGTTTCATGCCATCGAAAAGGAAGAATTAAAAACTGGTTCAGTCATCTGTCCCCTGTGCACCAAGCAGTGATTTGGCAGGTTAGCATGCAGAACCTGCAAACGCAAGAAAGCTGTCTGCACAGAAACGGTTACTGGGACACAGCCTTTGCTGCATGGCAGAGGCCCCCAAAACAGGACCATCCAGGCAAAACTACAGCTTCCGAGATATTTTCCAGAAGGACCTTCTCAGACCTTGCAACCTTCACCTGGCCCCTTTCCTTGGGCTTCACCAAGGCTAACAAATCAAAGGTTGATTTTAAATGTTCAGTGCACAAGAGACACTGTACACTCTAGGATCTGAGTCACAGACAGCCTCATTAAAAGGTATTTACAAGTCTCAAAACCAAAGATCTCTAAACATACATCTGTGCATGTAGCTCTGTTAGAGGGGCATGGTAGGCAGGTCTACAGCTCCATGATTCAGTAAAAGATTAAGAACAAATATGCCAGGCAACACACACTTTGTAGTGGGCTATTTCTAAACTTGACCTCTTAATATCAGGCTAACATACACGTATTAAATTAAAATTTTAGAAAAAAAACACTAAACAATAAGAATGACAAAAAGAAATATATAAAGTTATGTTTACTCAATGCCTTTTATTTGACAATATCCCAACAGGTTACAACTTACAAAATAGTGCAAGAGTGAGTAATAGCTTCAGAAGATAAAGATAAAAAGATACCTGTTTATATTCTTGAGGATCAGGTTCCCCTTTGCTGGAATCAGAATTTGTGTCATCATCTTCATCAGAACTGTTCATGATATCGTCTTCATCTGACTGAAGATCTCCCATTACCACGTTAGGATGACCATGGTGTTCTTCTAAGGACCTAAAATTAAAATATGTACAGTCGATAAACATACCATACTTTATTTATGTAAAGAGCTTTCTGTTTTACCCTACAATAAATGGTCTACTTGGTATCAGAAACACTGAAAACAGTAGTGGGTAGTCTGAAGGTGACAACAGTGATAGGCTTTTCCGCAGTGGACTCATAACTCTGCAGTGTTTTATCTATGCTGGTATTGATACAACGCTCGCTCACAGCGAGCAAAAGCCACAATACCTTTGGAGTATTTATGTTATTCTTGTCCATCAGAATTTGCCTGACAGCAAAGTTTGATAAATCTAGTCCCTTATTGCTATGTGCATGTATAGTGCAACATTTGTACTGTGTGCCAGAAGGATAAAGAAAGATCAGAGCCGTTTTGCTCTCCTCTATCTCATAGCACCAGGACTTGTTGCAGATATGGTACTCAGGCTGGAGCTTTCTGTCTGAAATTTTAGATGCATGTATATATACAGGGTTGTCTCTCAATGCATATGCTAAACTACTGCATCAGTGATGGCAATATTGTAACTGTTCTGTCCAATAATTCTTCTTAAAAACAAGAAAGCAGCATCTTTTGTCATTAAAAACTCCCATCCCCCGGAGACACACACCTTCCACGTAGCTGTCAAAGCTATAAAATATAACCTTGTTCTGCTGCTGTACAATGATTATAGAGGTCTCTTTTCATTAGCTTCAGCTGTATTTGCAACACAGAAATTGCATGAGACAGGCACACAACCTTCTTCCTCTAACTAGCCTTGACAACTTCAGTAGAGATTTAAGAAACGCAATTATAGAAGAAAATAAAAAAGGGGGTAGGGAAAGATAAAGAAGAAAACAGAGACTAGAGGAAACAGCCTGGAGTTTTGGTAAAGTTACATAGAAACACAGCACATCCCTGCGCTCCTACTTTTAATCCTTAAAAATATCTGATAATTGCCAATTACACTAAAGCCATGTCTAAATTCACATAATCTGTGTTCAAGGCCTGCAAAAAGATGCTGGGATGCCACAGGCTTATTGTGATATGAGCCAAAAGTGATTAGCTACCCTACAAAACAAAAAGCAAATCCAGAAACCCTTGCCCCCAAGCTGTCGCAGCCAGCAGAGATCTCACTGTGCTGATCAACACCTGATTTTGTGCAGCCAACATCTGTCAGGGCTACACACTTCCCCATATAGCTGCCCTCTGCTTCCCTGTGCAAGGGACAGTTACGACTGATCTTTTCTTTTCCCAACTTTGAATCACAAGAAAGCAGGGATGGAGGGCGACTCTTCAGACTCACCACCTCCAACTGTGATAGTCACCAGAAAGAAAAGCTGTCAGCATGGGTCCCATGGGAGGTTGCTGCCCGTAACATGAATGGCAGAAGTAAGGAATACTAGCTGTGTGAGGATGCTCTGGCAGACACACCAAGGTGTTGATTACTCAATGCTCAAGGCAGAGTTAAAAAAAAAAAAACAAACAACAAAACAGCACACAAATGCTGATCACAAATAGAAATGTATTTAGAGATGAAGACAAGATAAGTTGGCCTGTGGACAGACTTTGGTCAGCCGCAAAGATGTAGAAAAGATTAAAATAGCTTGGTTCTATTAAGATAACACAGGAAGGACTTGGGAAACACCCAAGCAGTTACTGTCTCCCAGAACCAAATGGAGTGGGGGGAGGAAGGAGATTGCAAGCTCATCATCGAGTTCAAACGAGACCCTGAGCCAAGACGGCAGCACCCAGGGTGCAGAGAGACACCCAGTCATTTCAGTTTGGAAATTATCAACTCCACGCAGAAAGAGAGCATCCGCCAGGGAGACGAGTGCTGAGGACAACAGTGCATGGAGTACGCCAGCAACTGTTCCTGTGGAGCCTCCACAAGTTTCAGGAAGGCAAAAAAGTGGCTTTTCACTAGAGCTTCCCCTGGAACCGCACTAGCAGGACACTAACAATTCTGCCGTTAATTGTTAACTTCAGCAACTCAGAAAACTCCTTGTCTAGTCTATCTAATTGACAACCAAATGACCCATTGGCCTGAGAATGGTTATTTTAGCAGATGCCATCTGATATCCTTTTATTTTATAGATGACAAACATCTTTATTTCATCTGTAGCATTACATGAGGTAGATATATCCACCTGCTTTATTTGAAACCTGCAACAGAAATAACTACTGCTACTCCTTCCTTTACTATATTATTTAGTTTTATCATGCACATCTGTCACTGAATCTGCATCTGATCTGGGATTTTTTTTTCCATTGCAAAATGTATTGAGCGCTTTATCTCTAACCACACTGGAATTCACTTTTCAGTCACTTATTCATCAACATTTACTTTTGTTAATGGACGTTTTATTGCCCTTTTTCCTATCCTTAATATTTGTTTTAATTGCTGCTTTAATTTCCTTTAACTAGGATTCCTTCCCACTAAGAAAACATTATTTCCACACTTGTGAAATCACAGTCCTTTTGCCTAAGCATGCTCTACAGGATGTCTGTTCCCAGCTTTTGCTATCATTTTTCATTTAAACGTTTCAGGGCAACTGTGCGAACACTTAAAATTTTAGAAAACCTGCCCTTTTTGAAGTCAGAAGCAAGCATATTTCTAGGTGAGGCTGTACTCTGCTTGCGCAAACATAACCCTGTCACCACTGAAGGATGAAGATCAAACTAGCTGGCCTGTGTTGGGTGAAGAATTTTCTAAATGAACGATTAATCGGCTTTTTTACTGAAACTTCCTATTAAATAACTACTAAAAGTTTTTAGTAATTAACTACTGGTAATTTAGGATGTTTAGTAAGTGTCCACAGATGAGAGCCACTCAGCGTATACACTTTTTTTTCTTCCTGGGAATCACAACAACATTTAAGCAGTAAGGTCCTTTTCTTGCCTTTGTGGTGCATATGCACCTACTATTCCTGTAAAGGACACTGAGAGCTGAGAGAACCATCTACCAAATCTTGCCTACAGTATCTGCCCCACCAGTCAAAGCACCTCAGAGTAATCCCTATACGTCTTTATCCTGTACTTGCTCAGCTCACAGCCTAACACAGCCCCCTCAGGTTCTTCCACCTGAAACATTCTGTTGAGTTTTTTTTGGTGGTGGTGTTTTTTTTTTTCTTTCTTTGTTTTTTTAAAGAAAAAACAGTGGATGATTAGATGATTAATGATCAAAAGTCAGTTCACGCCCAGCCATTTCCCAGAATCAAACAAGAAGCTGCCAGTTCAGGGATAGGATGCGATACTGTAGCCGTGGGTAGATGCACTCCTGGTATTATCTGCGGCAGTGTCCTCTTCTTCAGAGAAGATGATGACAAAGTCGCTGTGTTAATCTGCCTTTATAAACCATGTGCTGGAAAACATGTGACTCTCCTTGTACCTTATGCCTTAACCTTTCATCATAAACAGTATGGCTTTTCTGTCGAAACAGAAAGCAGGTTTTTTTGTTTACTGGTTACTCTTTCTGTACTTTTACCTCTGAAGTCATAGAATAGTTTGGGTTGGAAGGGACCTCTAAAGGTCATCTGGTCATCTCCCCCCGCTGTGGGCAAGGACATCTTCAACTAGACCAGGTTGCTCAGAGCCCCGTCCAACCTGACCTTGAATGTTTCCAGGGAGGGGGCATCCACCACCTCTCCATTCCCCCTTGTCCTGTTGCAACAGGCCCTGCTAAAAAGTTTGTCCCCATCTTTTTTATAAGCCCCCTTTAAGTACTGAGAGGCTGCAATAAGGCCTCCCCAAAGCCGCCTCTTCTCTAGGCTGAACAAGCCCAACTCTCTCAGCCTTTCTTCACAGGAGGGGTGTTCCATCCCCCTGATCATTTTTGTGGCCCTCTTCTGGACCCGCTCCAACAGGTCTGTGTCTTTCTTATGCTGAGGGCTCCAGAGCTGGACGCAGTGCTCCAGGTGGGGTCTCACCAGAGCAGAGGGGCAGAATCACCTCCCATAACGTAAGTGTACATATAGTTCTCTTAAAGTTATCTCTGGACAAAGTGAAATTCCTTGTAGCTTTTAAATGAGTTTGGAAATAGTAGTAAATCTTTAAATAAACAGAATCCTTTCTACCACTTATCAATTCCCCTTTTCCAAAATACCACAGGCATGCAGTAGTGGTTATTTTTAAGCAGCTCTTCTGATAGTTCACAGTATCCCCAAAATACCTATCTCTATCTTGTTCCCTCTTCATCACGATTCTTTGTCCTACCCACAGCACAACCAAGAGAAACTTCTGCATTATCAGTCATGTGAAACACCATCACTGCCAACTCACTGTGCTGCCCACTGAGTAAGAATATCTTGCCGTTATCTTGTGAGCAAGTTACCTAAATATAGATGTGGGGCTTTTTTATTTTACATAAAACGAAGGGATCATTAGTTTGCCTCAGAATGAGCAGTTTATGGGATGAAGCATATACATTCCACTGTATTTTCCTAATGCGACAGTAAAATACTAATGAAACAAAACAGGCCAGTCCTAGTCAGGCATACAGCAAGATAAACTGTCAAAACTTAAGAACTGTCATCAAGGTATTACAGCCAGAAAAATAAATCCTAATCAGCATAAAAAACTTATTGTCTTCAAAAGATGACCAAGACTAGTTCAGACTGTCTTATTTGTATTATTATAGAAGCTTCAAATAAGCCTGAGGCTTCACTTTCAGGCACTGTTGATTTAGGCACTGCATAGGACACTATAGCCTGAAGTCACAATTAACATTTCAGTCTCAGTTCCCAATTCATTTAGAAGGCAATTAGTATTTTAAGCTTGACTGAGATGATTCAGAGAGATTCTCTGCCATGGAATGCCCCAACATTAAGTATTTTATAGTATATTGGAATTACTTCAAGTGTTAGCATCACCATAACTACTAAAAAGCAAGTTTCCACACCTCCAAAGTATTTGTTAAAATAGATTCATCCATGCTGCTGCTTTACACACATTTCCTTGTGATCCCCATTATTTTTAGATGTTTTTTCTACCTCCAGTAAGTAATCAAAAATATATAGGAATACTGAATGAACAGAACCTTGCATACAACACTGCTAAATTCTTCTTTTCTCACCCTTTTGTTATTTTAAAAGGAGTGTCCATTCTACGCTGCTTTTTGTAGGAGCGTCTCAGCACCTTTATCGTTCTTCTGTCTCTTCCTCCAGTATTTCATTGTAGTTTTTTGTGGGTGCGTGTGTTTGTTTTTTTAAGAAAGCCTTTAACATACAGGCAAAATTACACAAACTGAAGTTCCTACTCAACTAAAAAATACACACCAAAACATCAGAGAGCCAATAAGCATACCCTACTATAACGTTTAATCTCAAATCCTTTTTGTATTGTTACAGCATTTCACAATCCTTTCACGGCCGCTTGCATCTCACTTTCCTCCAGAGAGGTAACAATTACTATTGCTGGTTCATCCATTTTCAGTTTTTAATATCACCAGTCCCTGCAATCAATTTCAATAATTAAGGCACATTCAGCTGCTTTTTTTTTTTTTTTTTTTTAAGACCTAAAAGCACACTGGCAATCTGTGGAGTCAATAGCAGATAAGGCTGTTGCATTTTTTCATAGCCCCTCATACTTGTAATAGCTGTAGGTAAGGCAGCAAGCCTCACTGACCGATTCCCCTCAATGGATCCTAGCTGTATGCTTTTGGGAAATCCCAAGGATAAAAGATTTAAAAGACTGAAGGAAAAAAGAAAATAAAAAAGGTTCTATGGCATCTTTTCTGTTAGGTCCTATCTAAATTCAGAATCTCTCTTTTGAGGTATAAAGAAGGGCTGTAAATACAGAAATCAAGTTAAGATCCCGAAACAATTTAAGAAGCAATTATCTGATTTGGGTGCTCAAGACAACAGAAAATGCTCTTGGAAAGTCAAAGCTTAAGTGAAATTATTGCTTGGTTAATAATTGCTTGATTTTGTTTAGTGAACTTCCTTTTGCTTTAATACTTTTTATTTAAGACAGTTCAATGTCTTTAATATTTGTTTACTGCAGGTTTGGGGGAAAAAGAAAATCAGTTCTAGAAAGCAAGCATACTTGGCAAAGCACAAAGATAATAATGAATACTATCCAAGATCACTAGTGAGCTCCTATGGAAGTTTTAAGAAAATATATGATGGGATTAGTGATCAGCAAGATTAATAAAGGCATCAATTAATGTACTTTTTGGACAAGTTACATTTTGCTGCAATACCTTAGCTCCACAACCATCCTGAAGAAGCCAACATCAGTACATTTCCTTTCACAAACCAGTCTGGAAAGCATAAAGATGAACTTCGTAACACTCCAGATGCACCTGGACCCTAACCCATCATATTCACCTCATCATTTAAACTTCAGATTCTCTGAACAACGGTGACTGTCTACCATTATAGCTAAAAAATTCCCTCCCTCATTGTCCTCTTTATGTCCCTCTGCTTTTCATTTCTCCTTCAGGCATACCGGACCGTTAAGCAGTAAATGAGGATGAAATGCATCCTGGACCAGGTGGCTTACTTATCTGAGTTATTCCTACAGCATCAGTCACCTCTCTGGTTTAATGACAGATGCACAGATGGAAAGAGATGAAGCTGAGATCACATCGCTCCTCTCTAGGTGTAGTGGACACTGAGAGAAAGGCTGGTGGATACCACTGCGGCTCTTGCAGTGCTGGCTTGGCTGCCAGCACTGGGGACTGGTTGCCTTATTGCAGCCAAGCTGCTTGGGCTTCAACTTCTCTGCCAAAAATGGTGCTTTTTCACAGTGAGAGAGTGAGATAGCAAGGTGTCCTCTCAAATAGGATTTTACATGGTAGCATTAAAGTTATGCCATTTGTTCTTCTGCAGTGACAACTCAATGATTTTAATAAGTTCTTCATATTATTAGGACTAATAGCAACAAAAAAGGCAACAAACCAGGAGTTTTTATTGGTCTGATGCTAAGGAACATGACAGGCAGTTGATCTTGATCTCCCTTTTATTTATATTTTTTAAGACCACCTGAACAGATCGCGCCTGTGAGATTCATTAGTTTCTTTTGCAAGCTATCCTTCCATAGGTGATATGGCTGAGGAATGACACAGACCTCTATGACAGTCTTTAAAAAAAAAGCACCACAAAACAAGAGGCAAACAAACTAGACCAATGAATCCATGATTATTTGCATCGCTTCTAACTGTTGTGCTATGTTCTCTCTGGGCTGGTTAGGGAACTTTAAGCATACAATTACAAACATAAATACTCCTTAAGAATCACAGCTAGAAAACAGAAACAGCCCACATCCAGCTGAGCAACTCCAACTGAAAATGATTTGTGCATATCAGGTTACTTTTTCAAATTGCCATTTAAAGACTTCAAGAATTCAAACTGAATTATTTTAAGCAATATTGTACGTACTGTATGCATGCATAAGCATCTATGTATTTTATCAGAAGTCAGGACCCTTGATGATCATGATACACTGTCAAAAGAGAAGCTCAAGACAATCTATTTAAAATAGATTTTGGTTCAGAGCCGCTTGTCCTTCGAAAGCTGTCTGCTGCCTCCCGAGCAAAGGGCTGGCTGCAGAGAGAGGCCAGGTGGGAACGCCAGGAGTTTGCTCCTGCCAAGAGAAACGCCAAGAACTACCCTCTTTGTCCTGGTCTTTACCTCTGACACTCCCTGCTCACACCTGGGTTTTCTGGGCAAGGAGATACCGCAAATGCTGCCGAGAGCTGCCACCACATTTAGCCTGTTAGATCATGCCACTGGCAGCTCCTTCTATACTTGGCTGCAAACTGCAACACCGGACTTGCTGGAACCAAGTTATCCCAGCGTTTGCAGCCAGCAGCGTTTAGTTTAGCATTTGTTATCCTCAGGCCAAGACAGCACTTATTTCTTTCCTCAAGAAGAAGAAAAAAATAAATCTGACTTGCATTCGGAGCAAAAAATAAGCAAGACATTTGTCATATGTTTCACACTTAATACATTTTGTACCTTTTTTTTTAAGCAGTCCATTCTGTCAGTCACCCTACTTCAGGCACACTACGATCAATACAGTCATGCGCATACTTCACTGCACAATTTTAAAATGCACGGTTTACAAAAAGGTGCAAACAGCTCTCAGATTATCTCCATATTTAGCTGCGATTTGAAAACACGAGTTCCCGTGGCCAGAGGCACCCAAGGACCGCTCTTGCCGCAGGCAGCCTCCCATGCTCACAGGGCCGATCTTCAGTGAGACCATTTGTTGGCAATTCCTCAGTTCCTTGGAAAGTTCAACATAAACACACACGCATGCTTCAGATGTTTCCACACTCACCATAGAAAAGCCACATTAAAAAAAAAAAAAAAAAGAGGTCTCAGTTTTAAAAGTCTTCAAGAAAACTGGTGCCCACAGTGGGCCAGTTCAGCTCCTGAGCAGCGTGCCACAGCTGCCGTCGTGACAAGCAGGAGACATAGTCACATCGCCCTGCCTCCGCTGGGGCGGCCCCAGCAAAAGTGCCAAAAGGAGATGATGGCAATGTAGCAGAATATAATCCAAGAGGATACAACAGGACAGTCCTGAGCGTTGGTACTGGAAAGTGAAACACTGCAGCAAAACCCAGGGATTTAAACCCTTGCCTTGAGACTTGTACAGGGGAAGGAGTCGCTGCATCAGTTCTTCCCATCACCACTCAAAGCTGTGAGGCATTACCTGCCTCCCAGGGTAGGTAAAGAGGGAAGTCTTTGCAGAATTTACAGCTTTTTGCCTTCCCTTATCATTAATTCTCGTTTCACAGGGAGAGCTGCAATGCTCATGGCCAAGACCTTTGGAAAGAACTCCTGCCATGGAAGTGATAAACACGATAAAACAGGACCACCAAAATACAGCACTCATTTACAATCAGGACCTGCTATTCTAACTTCTCTCAATTCATAAAACAGACCCTATTGGGAAAACTTTTATTGGGAAAGGACAGCAGGATCAGAAGAAAAATAAAACTTTACTTTCCAGTCACACAACCCCCCCCCCAACACAACTCCAGCACACACTGAATAGACTTCTAGAAAGCTATAAAAAAAAGTGACAAAATCTAAAACCGAACACATCAAATAGGAAAGGGAAAACTTTGACCAAGTGAGAACAAAACCTCCTATTAATATCCATTTCAAACAAAATTGATTTTACCTTGCCAGAGCTAACATGACATTCCAATGTATAACTACTTCTGCTCCACTAAAATCAGAGTTAATGCAAGGCCCTAAATATCTTCTGTATTGACTCATCATTATTTTTATGATTTTCGGGTGACTTTATCCCTGAAATCAGGGCTGTAATACCTCTCTTCAAAAAGTTGCTCATTCAATTTAGAAATAACGCGCAACCTATTGCACTCCGTTTTTTACATGTCATAGCTAGAAGATGACAAGAGAGCTAAGTAGCAGAGTACTCAAAAGGTAGTGACTTAGTTCTAAAATAAACATGGAGTGACTTAACTCTTAAACACACAACTGTCTGCATGCACCAGAGCTGACGCAGCTTCCTGGGTAGTCTGCTGGAAAACTGAGGATGAAATAGTTTGGTTGAGACCAACACAGACTAGCTGTAAAAAATAATTGAGCTGCTTGCAAGACTGGACTTGTGCTCTCTCTTCCTCTGATCTTTTGCACAGATTAGAAGAATGGGATTTAGACACTTTTTCAAACTTTTCAGCTCATCTCAAAAATCGATACAGAATATCCGACCCCCAGGAACACCACTGGGGGAAAAAAACACCCAAAACAGAAAAAGCAACTAAACTCTGCGCAGTTGAAATCACTGAGCCATACGGCTCAGGTTGTAGCTATCAAAATGGCAATTTTGATAAAAACTCCTTTTATTTATTTACATGCATCTTAGAGATTTTTTTTTTAGTCCACTTCTGCTTGAGTGCAGCAGTTTTTCATAAGCACAAAGATATCTTAAGGAAAAATTAAAACTTGTGTAAACTTAATATTTTTAAAAGAAACTTCTTGGATTCTAGCATCTAAAATAAACCCTGCATTCCTTAACCTAAATTTTGTCTAGTGCATTGAAACAACATAGCTGCATAATTTAAGTCTATTCATTAAAACATCTTTAACTGAATCAAATATAAATGCTGGGTAAATGAGGCATATTAATATCACTGTTGGCATTTAAATAAAAACTGAAGTTAATATTTTGACTGCTTTCTTTCCCAACATTTATTTTATGCCCAAAAAAATTTTACTGTGTTACATACACAATTACATTAGACCTTGCTGCAATTAAAATATCACCATACAAATCAGCATACCACGGAGCTTTACAAGCACATTTCCTGAGCCAATGCTGAAAATAACCCACAGGAAAAGGCTGTTGTTGAGCATATAAATGGGTCTTTCATCAGTTCTCATGGCACATTTGACTCTCCATTCTACATCTGAGATAACTCTCTGGAGCTACATTTTGTTAACCTGCGATTTATACCGTGGTTGGCAACTGGAGACAGAGCGCGCATGTTGGAGGCGGGGGAGAAAGGCCAACGTCCAGTGACAAATACGCAACGTTAACTTAGCTTCCCCCATCTTAAGGAAAAGGAAATACATGTGAAGAATGCCAAAATTAGGAAAAACACAAACGTGGAATAAAAGAGGAAAGAAAAAGATAAAGCGTTGGAGATTAATTTATGAAAGTGTGTGACACCTGAGTTCCTCTTATCCATAAACAGGGGGGTTAGGAAGCAGGCTAAAGGACGCAGGGTTTTTATGCGCTGCTTTGCTTCCTTCAGGCTCCCCCACATCACACCAAGCCACCCTTCGGCTGAAGGCAAGAACCGACACGCTGAGCTGAGGCGACGTCACCGGGAGGAAGGACGAGGACATCCTTGTATTGTACCGGGGGGATCGATGGGAACAGCACAGCTAGGACATTTTTGCCATCTGTGGTGAGCACTTCTTCAGTAGGAAACAAAGGATAGCACAGTTTACCCTCAAAAATGGGTCTTTTAATGCATATGGACTGCACAGGCTCCGAGGTTAACGTGATATAATTTTCTAGACTGCAGAAGACTGTGACAAAATAACCACCAAACCTTTTGGAGAGTGGCAGAGGGGTTTGCCCAGCAGCACCTGCCTCATCACTGCTGCCACTGTCAGCTTGCTCCCTCTCATACTCGCAAAACACACCCAGCCCCAACTACACTCAGTAAAAAGATAACATCAAGAACTTAAACTACATCTGTTTTTATGTAGCACTTGTAACACCATCCAATAAATGAGAAGTCTTTCATTATTGCACCTCCAACTCTGTCAAAAGTTTCCCTATGTGCTGCGTCAATGTCAACCTGCTTCACCCATCTCTTTCTTTTACCAAAATCAACAGGGAGCCCTTGAAAAGGGGGATGAAAGAAATACCAAAGACAAAAATTCTCTTTCATGACAGTCATGGAGATCTTCACAATTGTTTTCATTTCATAAGACCTTTCAAACCTTTTCAAGACTGGATTGTATACTAGAATAATGGACTTGGTATTGGAAAAATGCAGATCACCAACTCCTTTCTCTCCCTCATTGGAGAGGGAGAACATCAGACCTCAGAATCTTTCCCAATGTCAAAACAGATGAAATCAGCATATCTCAAACACACTTGGATGAGAATGTGTCAAGATTCTTTTAAAGCAAGAAAGATGGTATTTATTCTGATTTAAAAAAAAAGGGGGGAGGGGAATTGGCATACTTCTCCCAGATTGCTTTAGAAGATTTAAGTATTTTCCCAGAGTGCATAACATCTTCCTATAAGATATGCATTTTATTTCAGGTTGTATAGCAGACTAAACTGTAAAGCTTTATGACCAAAAGCCACCCCAATACTAAGGAAAACTCCTTCTCTTACTGGAAAAGCTGACCATGGAGACACTGACTTGCATAAAGTTTCTTGCAAGGAAAGAAAAGAAAACCCAAAACACACCATATGCTTTCCTGAGCAAAATACTTCACTGCAAGTCTTTCATGTAGTTTCACATGCTACCTTAGTAGTATAAAATAATTAACTTGACACTGCAAAATAAAATAATTCCAGACCCAAGGTCAGTGATTTGACTAACACTCAGGAAAGAGAAGGAGCTCCAAGGGCACCGTACAGCCCCGGGATGAGGGTCCCACCATCTGCATGCACCCAAAGTCCTTGTGTCAGAACATCAATATTCCCAAGCAATAGTACTGCCACTTCTCACCAATATTTCCATTTCTTACTGATTTGGACTCTGATTAGACACCCCTAACTTCATCACAGAATTTGTTTCTTCATAGTCAGTAAAAGCAAAACTTGAGAAGTCAGGAAGACAGCATATTCCTTATGTCCGGTAGCCAAGAATTGCTTTGTCCGTTCCCTGCTCCCAAGCGCCAGAGCTGGCACTGCCAGGTAGGCTTTGCATTCAGCCTCGCAGGGGATGGGAAGTGGAGATCTGAGCCATCTGACTCACTCTTTACTGACAAGCCCTCGGAGTTGGCAGAAGCCTACCAGCTGCATAACACGTACATGAGAAAGCGAGGTAGGGAGGGGAAAAGAAAAAGGCAGGCTCAAGGAAGCAGAATACAAAAAGAAAACCAGTGATAACACATGACCAAAGATAATGAAGCCTGACAGGAAACCTAAATAGCATATTATCAAAGCTATTCCGTTAAAACCTGAATTGCAGAGAAAGAATTTAACGTGCAACTAAGGGTGGCAGAAGCCAGCTAGAAGCACAGCGGGAGATCAGAAGACAGGACAAGACTGCAGAGCTGATGGAGGAAAAGGAACCTGCCTTCTTCAGATCAGAAACTAATCCATTATCACCTTTAAGAAGCAGATGAAATTAAAAAAAAAAAATCTACAAACCTGGCCTCTACTTATCAGGAAATTATATCCTTCAATAAAATTCAGTAAAAAGAAAATGTGGGTTTTAATGTATAAATATAACACCTTCAATACCTAAAATGTATTTCATGCATTCAAATCTTAGCATAAGTGTTTGAAAACTGGTTTTAAATGCTATTTAGACCCTGCAGCATTTTATGAATTTTGTGTTTCTCTTGAAATGTTTTTAAATGGGAAATTTGCAATTGCAAAAAAACCCCCTTCCCTAACGTAGCCAATCTCTAAACACCACTACATTTATCTGGTGCAATACTGCTCATCAGAACCATGTCTCAACTCTAACAAAGTTCAGTACATCAGAGGAATATGTATCAAAGCAAAGTGCTTAACCACACAGATTTCAATACTAAACTCAATACTCCAGGAAGGCTTTCATGGACACTTAATTGACCTCTAGGGACTCAGTCACCAAAGCAGAATTTAGTCCGGAAAACTAAACTTACATTTTGCATTGAGATGTTCATTTCTGGAAAACCAATGGATTATTCTAAATCAGCAGGGGTGGGAAAAATAGGAAGCAGTATTTAATTAAACCAACATTAAGATCTCAAAGGATTGTTGTCACATGGTACTCCCCCCCCCCCCCCCCCCCCCCCCCCTCCACACACTGCGGTGGTGTCCGTACCCCTGCAGGCTCCCCATAAATTTCATCCAAATCAATTAGCAGTCATGTACATTTGCAACACCTTGAAGGAACACTGTCAAAAGTAGCCAGTAAATACAGTATGCTATTCCCTGAAGGGTGAAGGAGCAGACTCACTCAACCTGAAGTACAATTCTCTTGCCTAGAACAACGTAACAAATACCAAAAGGAAGCCCACAAGATCCAGAAAAGTTTAAGTTTCTGTTTTCTGCAGCATGACAGATATTCCAAGGCACGTTCACTGTTCCTTTGCATCTTTACGATTACTGGACACGTTTTACTTTTAGTTTTAAGGAAGATTTTGCTGTCCTCCTCACAATAAAGGTTTGTCACTAAAAAGAGGATAACCAATGCATAAATATTTCTCCTTCATTAGGAGGTTTTAAAAAAAATGGTGTTACTTCAAAACAGAACCATGTCAACCACTGGTCTCTGGCAACATTAAAATGAATTGTGGTGGTACCAGCAGCACTGACTTTTCACCTCACTTTTCAGGCCTGAACCATTCATTTCTCAAAAAAACAAACCCAAAGAGCTGCTTTCCCTGTTGTTATCTGCAACTGGATAATGATATTTAAAACTTCTTTCACATTTAACAGTACATTTTCTATCCCACAGCATCTATTCTTCACGCACTTTGTTTACAGAGTTCTCATAATAACACATTCACCTTCATTATCTATTTTAAATTGGTAGTCAAACAGGGCATTCACCTTATCTATTTTAAATTGGTAGTCAAACAGGTAGACTAGGACAAAATAAACAATCTTTTAAAACTGTTTCAAGAGATTTCTTTTTTCAACAGTGGAAACAAAACATGGATTATCTGTTCCCAATGTATTGTCATTACTTTCTTTATTGAGAGTATTACCCCGAACTACTTAAAACAAGCAAAACCCACCAGTCTCCCATCAGCAGCATCTGTCTCACCTCAGTGGTTCACACACCGTACCAGGACCCTGGTTCTCTTCCTTTCAAAGCCAAGCCCACCTTCAGTAGAAGGGAGGGTGACATCAAATAACTCAAAAATCAAGTGGTAAGTGACAACTGATACCCCACCATTAATTACCCAGGCCCGCCATTTGCATTTAAACCCCTGTGGGAAGGCCCAAGCAAACAAAATGTATCTGAATTTAATAAGACATATGAATTTAGGGTAAGAGTGTCAGAAGCTATTACCATTCTCCATTAAAGCATACTGGTTTCACCAGATGGGATCCGGAGGAAATTTCTCAGTAACCACCGAAGCACTGGGTACATTATGAAAATTTTATTTCTTCCTCCAGAAAGAAATGTAACATGGGGTAAAGACACCACCAAACTCTTCCAGTAATGGCAAGCCTGGCAATTCAGACTTAATACACTGCATATGTGCTATTATGACTAGAAGTGTAGACAATTGGTGTATGAATTTCTCAGAAGAACAATCTCATTTGTACGTTGGCTTTAATCATAAGATAATTTGTTTTGAGATCCCCAT
Organism: Aptenodytes forsteri; assembly: GCF_000699145.1. Lineage (NCBI taxonomy): Eukaryota > Metazoa > Chordata > Aves > Sphenisciformes > Spheniscidae > Aptenodytes > Aptenodytes forsteri. The sequence continues at coordinate 377,380 of NW_008796109.1, forward strand.
TAGCAGTGCATTACAGGAGTTTCATGTGCCATGATATGAAAAAGAGCTGAGTGCGTGTTCTGACAAGCTGGGTAAAATGCGAGCAGTAATTATTTCAATAACATCAGCACTGTTTCTCTAACCGGTTTTATAATACCACCTGGCCCAGGAAATGATGAAAGGCTCTTAAAGAACTATCAGAAAAGGTAAGATGACATTGATAAAGAAGCTTCAAAGGATTGGAGATAACAATGGATGGGAAAACTGGAGCAGCTGCCTGCCTGGCTCTGTCCGGGCAAGGACCCTTACACCTCCCAAGCCAGAGCCAAAATGAATACCCATACCTGCTCTTCCAGCAGCAGCTGATCCAGGTCAGGAGACTACTGCCCCGTTGTGTCCCTTTTTCTTCTAGGGATTTCTTTGTTCCCTGAGATCTACTGAAGTAACTGCATGCATTAATTGTTTCCTAAGGTAGCTTCTGACTACGTAATTTAGTTTAAAATAAACACTTACATAAAGGGTTCTGGTTTTCTATGTGTGCTTTTTAAAGAAAACACAACACAAACTCAGTTATGTCAAGAACATCCAGCTTAGGGAGCAGCTATAGTTGCAGATGTGCCAGGGCGCAAGAGATCACTGAAACCCTTAAATCACCATTGGTACGGGGGAAGGTTTGTGTGGAGAGGGAATAACTACAAACCTCTTGCACTCAGTCAGGTGAGAAAACTACAGGATTTCACTCAAAGAGCAACTGCAGTCTCATACCTACCATGCTTCATACAGCAAAACTGTCCTTTTCTTAAAGCAGACATACATTTACCTGATCCAGAACCACAACACAAACCAAAATAGATCACATAAACACATAAAATATATCCTTATTTAAGTTTGGTCTCACCCTTCTTAGGTAAACCAAATCAATGGGATACTAAGAGTGTGGTCAAAACCCCCAAAAGATACCCAAAGATTAGATTTAAACAAAAAGTATACACTCAGTCAGGGACTTAAACTATGCCAAGACAAAACCAAGAAACACCCTACTGTAAACAAGAAAAATACTCAACAACCACATGAATAAATATACCAATACCAAGCACACAACCAGAAATCCTACTTCCCATGATAAGGCTTCATGCTTTCCATCAAACGGTCCAATGTTGAGGATATCAATTCTATAAACAATTATTAACACAGGATGCCACTTAAAATTTGTCTCCTCCTATATAAAAGGACACACTCCCCTGAAGAATGGCCAGCTCTTGGATTCTTTGGAGCACGTGTTTGCTGCACACACATCCAAAATGAAATGAAGCTTAGTAACTCTCAGTGAAAAATGAAGTTAAATATGACTATCTATAAGCTAAGCTCATTTATTCTTGTCAATATGCATATACTCTCAACAGTGTAAAGAAGTTTGCTGGGGACTATGAAGTATACAGGCTGCATATTTCATTCAAATCCTTATTGCTGGTTTGAGATAAATCTTGAGGATCTGCAAGACCAACTGATTAGCTGAAGTTAAGAAGTTAAATAATACCATACTGGGTCAAAACAATGCTTCACCTGTTACCACACTCTGACAGACACAGTAAGTGATGCTATTTAGGGAGAGCATATGAGCCTGGCCACTCTTTGTGGCCCATTCCTCTTCCCAGCATCCACGATCACAGTATTACAGCTATTAAAAGATCTGCTCCTGCCTATGCCATTATGCATCTGTTTTGGATATATCTCTGAATCGGTCCAATCCCTTTTTGAATCTGCTGATATTACCTGATATGTCCACCACCTCCTGAGACAACAAAACACAGCAGCAACCTGCAGGGTCACCAAACCCTGTCTTTTCAGTAATATTCTGTGTGAGTCATACAGAACTCGTGCACTACTACTACCTTTATTGCATCCAGCAGCACAGGGAGATACTGAAGATTCACTATATTCAGGGAGAGGCAGTATCTTTTGCTATACCCGAAAAGCTTTCAAGACCTGATGAAGAATTTGCATAGTCAAAAGCTTGTCTGCTTTTCCCAGCTCTATCAGCTGATCTAAAAATATATTCGTACCCTCTACAAACCTAGCAACTATGCTCTCTATGGACACTTATTCAAGTTCATCCTGAGACTGTGGTAAGGTTCGTTCCTCCCCATTTAAGTATTCTTGGATACAAATACATGACTGTATCTGATTTGCTTTAAATCTGGAAAAGCACATACATTAGGTTCACAAATTTTTATCATATATGAGGAATAACTAGCTTATTTTTCCTCTTGACTCTTTACCAAGTGCAAACAGTTTTCAAAACAGCAAAAGCATGTAAAGATATACAGCAGCGGCTGTCCTGCTGACATTTAACAAAAGGGGTACAGCCTCTCAAGTCATCATCTAAACATGTTTACAACCAACAGAGTTGCAATGGAGCTGTTTAACTTCCCCTTTCTCTTTATTTTACCTGCCAAGTCTCAAACGCCTGTTTGTAGCTTCACAAGCATCCTCAACCTCATAGAAGCCAGGGCTCTGGTCTTCCACGCTGCTGGAGTTCTGCCATTCAAAACAGAGATTCCTCCGAGCACCCATAGCAAAAGGCAAGTTCTCATACTCAGGTATTTCCTCATAGTGACGCACGTTCTCGTACTCTGGAGCACAAGTGCTGGTTACAGAATTCAAGTGCATTTGTGACAAATTCTCTCCTGAAAGTACATGCCCATCTAAAGACTCCAGCCTTTGGTTACTTCGCATCTCAGGTTGACTTCTGTTTCTCTGCCTCTTCTTATGTAACGCCGGACTACTTATTTCTACAGAATGCACCTTGGCAGATTTAGCTTTCCTTTCACTGCCTACAGATGCTATATTCCGGTTGCTACCGCTTCCATACCCGTCCCCAGTGGAAAGGTTGGCAATAGCACTATCCATTGACTGGCTGCCTTTAGACAGAAATTTTTGGAAGTCGCTTTTCATTAAGCAAACCGACAGTTTTATGTTGAGAAACTTTTTCAAGCTATTTTTCTTCTGATGGTCTTTGCAAGGCTTGTCTGTCCTTTCCATGTCCACAGAAGAGAGAGATTTGGCCCTAGGCTTCGTCACAACAGTCAAGTGGTTGAAGCTAGTAGCAATGTTAGCAGTTTTTAATGATTCAGAATTTCCTGAAAATGGAAGAATAGGATGAGGTAACTTCCAGACGGGTTTCTCAGAAGAACGTTTGGGCATATCACAGGATGACAGCACACCTTGCTCCTTGGCTGGTGGACATGTGAAGTGCGATCCTTCCAGAACGCTGTTCGATTTGTCCTCACTGGAGGTGTAAGAACTTTTCTCCACAAGCTCTGCTGATGCAGCTTTTTTCAGCAGGCCAGCAGCTGGTAGGCTGTGCCTCTGCGGTTTTTTAGGAACAATTTTTGGAGAACTTTCATCCTTTATTTTAACTTCTTTATCTTCCAATTTTTGTGGGGAAACATGGAGGCTATTGGAAGCAGATGAGTGTTGACTGCTAGTTAATTTGAGTTGCTTTGGCAAACTCATGGACAAAGTATCACACCTGACAAAGTTAGTCCTTTTGTCCACAGCATCTAACATACTGGTATCATCTGTCATCTCATCCAAGGAGTTAACTAAGTTATGGTCTGCATCTAAAGAACATTCAACACTTTCCACCAAATCAGAAGTTTTGTGTGACAAGTGAGGCAAAAGATTTTGTGAAGTTGACTCTTCCGTAGCAGATTCCTTCACCTGATGCATTCTGTCTATGTTGCTTTGAGTTATCTCACATTTTTCAGGATGTAGCACTTCTGTATTATTGTTATAACAAACACTTTGACCAAGGATATTAATTTTTGCTGGTTTTTTAAAGCTTTGTTCTGCAAGCCCAAAGGAATCTCTCTCTGAATTACATGGTCCCTTTGTTCCTTCTCCTGTGGTGTCTATGCCATCCTGACGGACTAGACATGCAGCACGTGGCTTTCTTGGCTTAGGGATAGGAAGCATTTTTAAGCTCAGGACCGAAGATGTTTCAGAGGAGGTTTTATCAGCATCTGCTTTCATACCCATTTCACCTGAAAACATACTATTGCTACTTAAATTTTCATTTTCCAGGATTTCCTGGTCCAATGGGCAAGAGCAACTGTGGTTATTTTCAGTCAAACTAGGACAAATTTCAGACATCTGAAACTCATCAGCAGTGAGCTTACCGTCGGTATTTTGTTGCTTCCCTATAGCTACCTCAGAAGACAACGAAGACTGTACAAGTTCCATAAACTCTATTTTAAGGTTGTTCTTGGAACTGCTGCCATCCCCTTTGTCAAGTTTGTCTGCATACCTGCGCCTCACAGGACTGCTGTTAGGAAACACACTATGAGTTAGAACGTCCTTAAGTTTCTCTTCCAAAATGCTGGCTTTCAAAACCACCTGATTTCTATTTGCCAGTTTTTCATTGTGACTATCCCCCAGAGTTAGAGCGTTTTTTTCACCGACTTTGATGTTCTCTAAGTTTTCCAAGTGCTCGAAAATGATCTGAGTTTTACAGGTGGTGTCCCCATTTCCAAGCTTATGAAGGCATTCAAATTTGCAAGATGACATTGGTAGAATATATGCTGTGTTATCAGTACTCCCTTCCAAGGCTTCATTTTTATAGTTCAAGTGGTCTAGCGTTTGAGAAGAATCTCCCCTGTGCTCCTCAAAGCTTTTTGTGCTTTTTCTTGTAGACGAAGGAGGTTTAACTTCTGGAACGGATGAGCTCTTGAGAACCTTTGGTTTCGGTGCAATTGCTGGCTTGGTTTTCCTTGCTGCTTGGATAACACCAGAAAGTACAAGGTCAGGCTTCGGTGCAACAGGTGGAGGCGTCGCCTTGTGTCCTACCACAAATTTTGGTTTGGGGGCCACCGGTGGCTTCTTAATTTCTAGGAAGGATGGAAAACAAAGACTTTAGTCACCATCAGCCCACAGAACAACTTCACCTGCACCACAGTATTATTAGAGGTTTTGTAACATCTAAATCACACAATCTACAGGATCTCAGCGTGTATATGCATACATTTTTCTCTTAAAAGCCTCCCTTCCCTACCATCACTTTTTCACTAGTTGCCTTTCTTCTTTTTAACAGGCACAGTCAAGGAGTGGTAGGAAAAGTCTTCAAGGGTAACTCGTTCGTTAAAAAACAGTTTATGAAAGTGTATGTCCTTGCTCAGATGCTAAAGTATGATGCTAATAAAAACAGAGCAGTTTAGCCTGGTTTTGCAGTTTGAACTATTACAATACCTTTTAAAAATGGTGCAAATATGCTAAGTGCCTCGTGTAATAAGCCACAAAGATAGCAGAACAGCTAGGGTAACTACGAAGACAGTTCAGTTCCTTCCCCTACCACCTCTGGAAATGCGTAACCTGAAATTCCCCTTTCCCTTCCTCTTCTTTTCAAGCAATATTGAGATGGATTACCGTACCAGCTGTAGAACTGGCATGTCGCTACCATCAGTTCAGTGAAATGAGTCTGTGGTGCGAAGTTAATGCAGTAATTTGTAGCAAGTCAGTACTTTCCTACTGTAAAAGTGAAATACTATTTCTGTGCATCTTATAAAATTACTCTTCCCAACATGTCACTGTCTGACCTAGAAACAGTGACCACTGCTATGACTTATGACCCGCTTGACAGCACAAGATGACAAACCCTGGGGAGAGTGGGCAGCAGGAAAAGGAGCACATGAGGAACTTGTAGATTATGGAGTTTTGATTGTGTTGTTGGTTTGGGGGTTTTTTGCTTGTTTGTTTGTTTTGTGGTTTTGTTGTTTGTTTTTTTAAGGTATGCCTGCAACATCTTAATATTTCAGGAGATCATTTATGACCAATTTATTTCCATACGCTGGAATAATTTCAGATTTCTAAGTGCTTTGAGTGATTTTTGACATGTGAAAACTGATTTATAAAGTAAAGAAGTTTTTCATTCTATTTTTTTTTATGTAACACCTCTGCATTTATTACCTTTGTTTTGAACAATATTTTGGTATACTTTCAGGAAGTCATACACATTAAATAAAACTCCTAAGTTTTTTTTATGTAACACCTCTGCATTTATTACCTTTGTTTTGAACAATATTTTGGTATACTTTCAGGAAGTCATACACATTAAATATAACTCTTAAGAAAACATGCTAATTAATGTTTCACATGCTAAGAGATTGAGTAAGCCATTGATTTATTATTCCTTTTGAGCTGTGGGTTTGGTGTTTGGTTGTTTTTTATCACCATTATTATTATAGATGTGCAACTATATCCTAATCTCCTGCCTAGAAATATGAGAATAAAGTTTCAGGCTTGGGGTTTTTCCTGTTTTGGATGGGTTTTTTGTTTGTTTTAAAGAAATCTAGATGGTAAAAAAAAAAAAAAAGGCAGATGCCCTCAGTTGCAAGCATTTCCCAAACACTAAGCCACTGCTCTAAGCAGACGGCCAGAAACAATGTCTCTACTATAGAAACAGGAAAACCATGTTTTTCTAGGGCATGAATCATTAAACGGTATCCAGACTGACTCCACTTACATGTAGAGTAGCTGCCCTTGCTGCAATTATATTAGCAAAGAGTTAAACCTGATGGCAGAGATATTTTTTGAGACATTTTGCAAGAGGGGATGCAGAATTTCTTTCCAAAGGTACAGCTCCCTATAGCCAGCAACAACAGCCAAGAGTGACCCAACTACCAGCAAAGGACGTACCACCTTCTGTGTCCTGTCCAAAGACAGAGGTTCCCCACACAGTGAAGAGTCAATAGTTTCCTCGGAAAAAAAAAGTAACCCTTTGGATGGGCAACCACTGATCCTGAACAGCAGGAGAGAGTTGTACATTCACTTTCAGACAAGACAACTGCCTATTCAGTTGGAGAATGAAGTGATGGCAATAAAGGAGCCTGTTTTCTACAGTAAAAACTGAGGAACGGATGCACAGTTTGTCACAGAACACAACGCAGTAGTAGACCTGGGCCATGTTCAGTAATATTTATTAAGTTATTAAAGCTGCCTGAAAACTGGAGAGAGACAGACTGCTTGGGAACCCTTCCTGATGCCCAAATGAGAGAAACAGATGGGAAAAGATGCAGGAGATTAAACACTGGCTACGTAATTGATACCCCGTGGATTATTTGTCCCACTCCACAAACTGAAGTCCATAAACCCTGGAAGTCTCTCTCTAGTGGGACTGCCTAATTTGGATGGCAATCAAACTAGATTATTCTGCAGGGCTTTCAACTAGTATTTATTAGGGAGGACACTCAGAAGATATGATATGATACTATTACCTGAATATAAGATTCAAAACTAAAACATGAAAACGTCAAAGGATGCAAAGAAAACAAACCAGTTGTTTATATGCCAATAGTGGAAACCTGGATAATGAACAGAGCCAGAAAAAATCACTTCTGATAAGTGCGATTCGATACAATTTCTGAAGCCTACTAGAATTTTTCAAATTACTTCAAAGTTAAAAAGCATTGGGGCAGACAGAAGAGATGGGGAAGTAGTGTGGTATAATAAAGACACCACTATCTGCTTTAAAGTGATTGCTCATAGAGTCGATATGGGTCAATGTATTAACAGACACATTACAGTCTTGGTATCAATACAGATCTGCAGTCAACCGCTCAGTCAGAAAGGAATGTGATGAAGAGCCCTTTCAAACATAAATATGACGTGAGAGGAAAGACTCCAGGAAGGGAATGCATACCAGTAGATTTCCTCAACAAAATATCTTTAAGTTTCTGAAAAATACAAGTGATGAACTTCTTAGAAAAAAAAAATCACAGCAGCTAGGCAAGGGTAAAAGTATATTAGAATTCAATTAGAAATCAAGAATTAAAGTTCAGTTGATTATAAACTAATTTAATTCACTGTGTGTGGATAAAAACCAGGTCTACATAACACAGTGCTTTAAAAGGGACAATTTCCCATCCTGAACAGAAAGAAAACTAAGTAGGAGGCAACTGTTATATATAAAGGTGTAAGGAATGACTGGAAGTCATATGAGAATGACTTTTTGTTAAATGACAAGCATAAGCAAGCCTCTTTGGTGAAAACCAATAAATATAATCAAGGAAACGTTATGCAACAAATGCATGGAGTGGTGAGTTGTTTGGACAACGGGTTTTTTCCTGGTGCCATATGGAACTGTTCACCTAAGAACAGAGATGGTTGGTTATGCTTAGGAGAGTAAAAACTGAAGAGAATTTGGAAATCATTGTAGACAGTTATTTTATGAGAGCTCCATGCAGGTCTGCAGCTAAGCGGTAAATAATCCTCCGAATTACAAGGAGATAAATATAAAAAGATGAAGGGAGCTGAAAATATTTCTGTACACAGCACCTGCCAGACTGTTAGTGACATGCTATGTCACCTTCTGGCATTCTTAGGTGAAAACTTGGGACAAATGCAAGAAATAACTACAGAAGTATTCAAGGTCTGAAAATCATGCCTCAAACCCCAAGAAAGCTCATCCTGCTTAATTTAACCATGAATTTAAGAAGTGAGATGGTAATAGTATATATACTTATGCACATGTGAAAGATTTTTGATAACAGATGGCTCTTTAATCAGGGGAAAAAAAAAAAAAAGACACGATGAGATCCCATAGCTGACCACTGAAGTTTGACAAGTTCAAACTAGAAACAAAGCTTTAAAATTATTATTAAACCCAAAGGATAATTAACTACAGGAACATCTCGCCTAGGGTTGTGGTGGAGCCACCAGCACTTACAGTCAACCTAAACTCCCTCTCTGAGATGTGCAGAAGTTTCAGAGGAAATTTAGGACTGGAAATTGGATTCTCTGGCTTGTCTTACTCAGGAGATTAGAATAGAGAATCACTACGATTTCCCCTGCTCCCCCCTCCAATCTTACCCCATTTCTCAGAGAGGATCCCTGCATCCAGACTAGCATCATGGGTTACCAGTAATAAACCCAAACGTAAGAGCAGAAACACCGATTTTTATTTGCATAAACAGATTAAATGATTAGGAGCCAGAGAAGCAGCCAGAGATATCCTCTGATTTGCTTGACTAGCAAAGGAAGAAATCCATAAATAAAGTGACTAACAAAGCTGCCATCACCAGCAGGAAATCTACGGCTCATCTACAAACAGCCAACACCGTGTTCAGTGCTGAAGGAAGGAAAGAAAAGAAAGAAAAAAAAAAAAAGATGCTTAAAAATACCCACACACCCAACACCCTTAAAAAAAGTGGATTAAAAAGGGCATTATCTTTCTAACAATAAATAGCCATCAGCACCACCTATGCAGGTCAACGCATATGCTTTTTGTCCAACTTTGGGTCATAGCACAGAGAACAGACATTTGCCCCTCTAGTGAATTATCTCCTCCAGTGTGCTGAGGAAAAAGCAACACCCATTCTCATCCTGCTAAGCTCTGCGACACTTGTTATTGCCCGACTAAGCAGGCATTCCTGTCCTACCTTCAAGTTGTTTTAGAGGACGATGAGAACACCCTGGAACAACTTCTACTCTCAATGTTTTGGCCTTAAAAGTGTCCATTTCTGTTCTTCAGATGATAGGATTTAGCAATTGTGGACCTCACTTAAAAATGCTCGCGTGTCTTCTCCTATGCAATATCATGAATGAGCAGGAAAGCCAGTAAGACAGTGCAGTCTTAAGCACTACTATTACACAGCTTTAAATCTTCTCCTCAAATTTTTACCTCTTGTTACCTTGCCTGCCCAGCACAGGAATAGGGAAAAAAGAAGATATATGAAGTTAAACTGAGGCAAAAAACCAAATAGCACTACCTCTTCTGCAATAAACCCTACTATTGCTAAAGGAACATTTTCCCAGGTTATGTTTATGCCCATACTTTTGAGATTCTGTTAACAACTTCTACACTTGGGAACAGCAAAAGAACAAGACCAAGTTATGTTCACCTGCATCTGTCCAAGAAACAGGGACAAATGGTTCTGGATGCTGTTGTGCAAACATAACTTGCTATTCCTTTCCTTGCAATGCTCCACATGAACAGAGGCCTCTCTCCTGGTATTCAGGATCCCCAGTGGGACTGTCTGTAGCCGCCCAAGAGGTATCCCTGCGGCAGGATCCTGCAACCAACCCAAAAGCAATATCCTTTTTGAACCACAAAACAGTAGGAAGACAGTAAAACAACTGATCAGTGGGACATAAGATTTTGACAGCAGCTGGACCTAAACTTAAGGTATGGTACGCAATCAAGTTACTATGGGGTAAGCCAAGGTGTGAATTTAACAAATCAGCTACTTTATACAAGCTGGCCATATGTATACTCTTACTCACAGTATACAAGGTAGTTTATTCCTTTTCACCTACGAGATGAAATCTGTTTCACATACTACTTCACATATCTATTTCACATGTACTAAGAAAAGAAAAGGAAAGGGCTTGAAACAGTTACCTCTTAGCAGCTGGCCTACTGCAAATGTACATACTGGCTTTCTCATGGCACCTTGTTTACATATGCATGCTGTATTCTCAGAGTTAGGAAGTCACATCTGTAGGCTATATATGAAAATAATACGATGCCCAGAAGGTATCTACCAAGGGATTGATGTGCTGTTCTATGTGAAGGAAGAGCTCGCTAACAGGCAATTTACTGTTCCTGGGACTACTTTTGGCATAAAACACTACAACTCACAGACACAAAACAAGAAAGCCAATCCAGCTTTTAAAGAGCAGGCAGGTAGAGAGATAATTATTGATATATGTTTGGGATACACTCAGAGATTATTGTGATGGCAGTTAATACACTGCACAGAGAAACAGAAAAAGTATTTTAAAACTCCTGTTCTCCAGCAACTTAAATTTTAATGGCTCACAACAAGGCTTTTCAGTTCAATTACTTTGCTTTCAGTTACAGAAAGAAAGGTTCATTAGGTAAACACCTCAAAAAAGTATTCTGAGATCATGAATTTGTTTCCTGCGAATGTGTATTTATTTTCTCTTTATGCAGAGGCTCTGATTTTCTCAGGTGCCACAATGCTCAAAAGAAAACAAAAAAAGGAATGAGTCATGACATCCCGGAAGATAACACATGTAGTTTTTAAAATACAAGGGAAAACGACGGTTTCCAAGCCACTACAGTTCTAGAAAACATCCTAAGTAAACTGCAAAAGGAAAACATTAATTTCAAAATCTCAGGTTGTTCCATGACTTGTTGAAATAAAACAGGAAAGTTGGGGATAACTTTAGAGTAAGGACAAGAGATGAATAAACAACCTTTTAAGATTGCATGCGGAGACAGAGCTGAGTAACTAATGTGACTTGACATATTAGAGGGTTAAAGGGACATTAAACCCTGTAAGGCCTCCTTTTTTCAATCCTTGAAAGCAATGAAGTTCAACTGGAAAAGTCATGTTGATTTTGTTTATTCTGTTCCTGCTATGTTGTTTTCCCCTTTGAATTACATTTTTCACATTAAAATACACTACATATTTCTCATTGTTGTTGTCAAATAAGATTGCAAGTCTAAGCTATACATTCTGCCGACATTAAATATGCTGTATAGATTCACATATAAGGACTGTTTCTTCAGCAAGAAATAATAAATGTCAAACTCGTAACTCTGAGCTTTTGTTTTTCCCTTTTAAAGGCAAGGCGCATACTTGAAGACAGCACAATAGTTCTAAGCAGAAATTAAGTAAATGCGCATTCATCAGCATCATATATAAAGAATACATTCTACATGAGAAAGCAATGAGAGAATAGTTGTAAATGAAGGTTGAAACCAACATGCAGGTTGATCACTACAATAAGATAATTTTTTTAATCATCTAGAAGTATTTTAAACAAGTGCTATAGTTCCTTAGTTCTAACGAGTCCAGATTTACACACACATTTTCAAATATGTAAGCAACAGCTATGGGAGAACTCCTTCACCTGTCACTGAATTACGTCCAGCTCTGGACTGAGATGTAACTGAAACAATTTTGTAGAGGAACTAGAAAAGATATATAGCAAGAAACTGAATATGCACTGCATTATTTCGAAAGGCAGAAGGCAAGCTGGAGTGGAATTAAGGCTGGGTTATCAATGTTGGACCTTTCGCAACTTCTGTCCACGGACAGAAGCTGTGTTCGGTATTTCTCTCTGTACCATAGTCCCCTCAAGTAGCACAGTATCTCTTACAGAGAGTCCTGCATATCAAGCTGAAGTCACTCATATCTGCAAATCCTACTTAAAAATATTAAATCAATACTGATGATGCTGTACCAGGTTGCTTTGTTCTAAAGGTACATTAAAAGAAGACACAAGAGAGACACTCGAGCCCTTCAAGTTAAACTGAAGGAAGAGCAGAAGGATTTCTAGGCATTTCAAGTTCCATCTGAAGCCTTCACACACCACGCTAACATTTTTACTGAAACGCTGTATTACCAATCAGTAGTCAGAAAGCTAGCTTACGTACCACAAACCAGAGTAGTAACTGAATTCACAATTAAGTAATTTCAATGTAGGCAATAGATCCTATAGATGACAGGACTGAAATTAAAATATAGGAGTTGGTAAGTTTTTACGTGAGCAATAGCTTTATAAAGCATGTCTATATATTTCAGGAGCTAAATTCTGCAGCAATACAAAGAGATGGATATTAAACCTTCAGAACTGTTTTCTGGCAGTTCTCAGTCTTTTCATACCCTGCCTATGAGCTCCTTAACTGAAATATAAAAAGCTGTCATGACACTGTCAGCAGGATCGTGAATCTCTGATCTTGTTTCACCTGTCCCCCATGTATTTTTTTATCCTCACATAATCCATCACACACAAAATATTCTTCATCCCCTCTTCAACAGCCTTCACATACCCCTCAGCTTCCCTCTTCCTGCCCACCAGGACTCTCTCTACGTCCTCCCCTTCAAATCCCTCACCAAAATTCACATTTTCCACGAAACCATCCCACTTTCTTCTTACTGATATTCCTCAGCATGCCTTTCTCTTTTGCCTTCTAAGTGACTTTGTTCACCGAACACCTTCCTCCTCACCTTCCCCACAAACACCATCGCAACATAAACTAAAACAAGAGAGACTCAGTCACACAACCTCAGCTCTAGAAGTCCTGAATCACTGTTTAGTGCTAAAAATCTACCCAACTTTCTGAAACTTAGTACCATATCAAATTTTAACAGCCCAGCTCTAAGCTCTTGAGCACCCCCTAACACCTATCTTTTATTTGCACAGCTGTTTAACTCTTAAAAGAGCAGGGGTGAATTGCGCTACCAGCGGCACTACTAACAACCTGATCATACAATGCAGCTGTTAAGTAGAGATGATATCCCGCTTTATTACATGTTTTTCCAGATCTAAACAAAATCAGTTCTATCATCTATATTAAAAGTGGAAATATATTAAATGGAGCAGAAAGATGCATTAAATAGTTCATCAGAATTTACTGGAAAACAAAAAGCTAACAGAGCCCAGACAATTAACGCTGGACTTGATAACAACATGACGTATTTGAGAGGAAAACACTGAGAATTACGTTGATGTTTTTGCTTGATGTCTGTGTATTGCTTTTCCTTCAGAACAGCCTCCTCCCTCCCCAATCCTTACAGGAAGCACTTTGCTGCTTCAGGTTTACACGGTGATTAGTTGTGTTTCCACCCAAGACGTCATAACCTACACATGACACCTTTTCAACGCAGAAAACGTCTTCAAGCAGACTAAGGAAGGAATCTACTAATCTAACAGATGGGCGAACAAAAGTACTAACAGCAGACCACCGTGCAGCCAAACAAACAAAAAAACACGAGCAACTCCCTTAAACACGGGGAGCTCTTGTTTTAAACCAAGAATTTGCCTTGCAGCCCTTTTAGCCGTGAAATTGGCAGCGGTCAAGAAAAGGGGGGGAAGGTAAGGAAAGCACTGAAGTAGGTCAGTTCAAACCAGCAGCTGGAGACGCCAGAAGTGAACGCTTGCCAGCATCCCTGCCTCTGCGTGAGGGCTCCAGCTCGTACGAGCTGGATCAAGGCAGGTACACCCTTGCAGCAAAGCCGGAGCTTAGCCGCTGACAAACTTTCGCAGCTCCGCGAAGTCAGACGGAGCGATAACCCAAACCCCGGCGTCGGCTTTCCTGCCAGAAAACCCGGCCCCCGGCCGAGGCTCTTGGCAGGTTTCACCCGCCGCCAGCTCAGCCCCAAGCCAAGCGACCCGCTCCGCCGCCGGGCACGAAGTCTCTCCGCCGGACACGCGAGCGCGGCCAGAGCCGCACGCCGGGAGGTGAGCGGAGAGCCCGGCTCAGCTCCGCGCACCGCCAGGGCAGGGACGTGCCCGCACAGCC
>NW_008796109.1:393035-409188 GCF_000699145.1 Aptenodytes forsteri
TCAGAAGGAAGCGCGGCGGAGCGGGGGGCCCGCGTCGGCGGCTGTTCCCTCGGAGCCGCCTGCGCCGGCCTTTGAGAACCGTTAGGGGCTGAGGGGGGGTAAACGGCCGGCCGGGGCGTCGGCGCGGTGCGTGCCGGCGGCACGTCCTTGTAACTGCCGGCGCAGAAAGCGCAGTGCGTGTGCGAGGCTTCACACCGCCCTGCGCTGACCACTGCGCTGTGGCATCGGCGGCGAAGACAGTAAATCCGCTGTGTAGCTAGTAAGTCCCGCTTCTAAATCAGTGTAATTCACGTAAAAGGTGCGTTTCAGCACGCACTCATCTGTGTACTAAGTACCGAAACGGCCTTATCTTTCTACTGTTTGTATTATTTACAGGATTTGCATAAAACTTTACAATTATATTGCACGTCTTGTTAGATAATGGGGCTACAATATCATCTGGGCCTTATTTAAAACAGTGGTTAAATATATCTGCTGTTGCAGTTCAGTGACAAAATCAGATCAGTTTGCAGCGGGTAAATGTAATTTCATCTTCATGGAGGGCACGCCTGCTTTTGCAGGTGTACAGAGAAAGTGGTTGTAGAGAAATACTGTCTTTAAAATGATTAATTATTATAATAGTAATAAGGCTTCTGGTTTTACCAGGATGCAAAAAGCTCCTTACATAAGGAATGATTTTTTTTCTCAGCTCTGTAAGTACTACCTGTATATGGCTTTGGTCTGTACCACAAAGTTTTGTGTTTATCCGCAATCAACCTTGAATTCTAACAATAAAATCTGTTATTTATAGTGCTGCTATGTTAAATTGCTTCCTTTAATGGCATAAATCCATGGTGAGAATTTATTTCACGGGTATAATGCCTGCCCTCTGCATTTCCTTCTTCAATAAAAGTGACACTTGTTTTACAGTTCCGCAGTTCTTCAGTTCATGCAGCAGTTACTGTTTTGATTGAAAAAGTTCTACTGCATAGGGAGTAAAAGACCTCCCTGCATGTGCATATGCACTTCACTATTTTCTTTGCGTTTTGGGAATGGATTTCAGTCACTAGTAAAGGCTCTTTGATACATTACTGTAACAAGTGTGTGTGTGTATATACACACACTTATAGGTATACTGAGTGACATAGTAACGTATTGTTCATATATTAGGGTACAACTATAATGTCAGATAAGCAACAGTAGGAAAAATACGGATGTTTTTGGTTGGTTGATTGGTTGGGGTGCAGAGCTGGGTGAGATACCCGCTGATAATAACGGGTACCTTGAAATACCCGCAAAAATTATCTTCGGAAGTGCTCAGCAGGGTTCATGCTATTGTAAAATGAAGGTTCCACAGAAAATTATGAACATACTCCACACAGATGAGCCAGAGATGGGAATTAGGAAGGAGCCGAAAAGTATTTGGATAGTTAATGCTATGACGTATTTATTTTTTAATTACTCTCTTAATTTTTTTCTGGGGCCCCAAACTCTCCCCCTTAATTATTTGTGGTTTCTGGTAAGCAACTACATTTTTTCTGCACCTCAGTAGGTCACTTCCCATGTTGTTCTTCAGTGGTCACTGTTGCAAGGAGGCCTTCAGCATTTAGACCCAGGTTACTGTGAACAGCTGTTTCCTCTGTGCTTTTGGAGCTCTTGTGAATAAGATATCAGTCAATATTATAAGCAGTAGTGGTGTGCTAACAAATGCGTAATCAGGAAAGAAGTGGTCCTTCATGTTTTTCATACCCAACAGAACGGGTAGGAGAGGGAAGAGAAGCAAATAGGATATGCTTCACCTGTTCCACATCACAGTTATGCCCAGTGTTATTTTCTGCACATTTTTCAGGTCATAGCTCTGTCCAACAGGCCCTGAATACATCAGTGCCAGCTGTCTGCATTACAAATTCTGCAGCATCAGATGATGGCCTGCTGATAGATATTTATGAGCTTCCAAGGATCGATCATTTTTCTCACTATCAAAGTTATCTTTTACATTAATGTATCTCTGAAGGAAGGGAAGCACAAACATGGCATCACTGCCCTGGGAAAGCAGTGTTTTCCGTCCAGTTCAAAAGCCATTGCAGATCATTGTGATTGAACAATAATGAATGATGGGCATTTTACTCTAACCAGTAAGTGCTGCCGTACTCTACCCAGTTTATAAATTAAATCCTACAGCAGCCAGCGATTTTTAATTCACCGACTGCATAGTCCTCAGCACTTCAGTTCTTCCATTTGTTACAACCAGTTGCTCTTGGAATTAAAATGCGACAAATATTGGGGGGAGGGGACAGAACCCAAGAAACACAGAGGTGCCCCTGACATGCTTGGCCTGGGCTCGTCTGCCAGCAGTGTGTCAAATTAAAATTGTTGCAGGGTAAGAACAGATTTGGTAAAAAATGGAGGAACAATGAATGGCATTCTTTATTAATGTCTGTCTTAATTTATTAAGGGAGATCATGAGATAGGAAATTTGATGTTAAGTTACTTGAGATGAGTTTTTTACAAAATAGGCTAGAAGACAGAATGCTGTAGTTAGTGTAGTGTGCACTGCAGTTATAGTGTACCCCAGAGTCCTCTGGAAAATTGCAGCATTTGGGGTATTTTGATATGAGACTGGAATTGTGTTAGGTTTTTTGTTGTTTGGACAATGACATCCCCTCCTTGTTTTCTTTTTCTTTTTTTAATGTCTAAATTAAGGAAGCTCCTTGTTCAAACTGGCTGCATTTCTGCATCATTATTCCAGTGGGAGGACTGTGTCAGAACTTCATTGCTTTGATAGTTAATAACTGCCATCTAATTTCTGACTTGAAATTTATTCATGGCTACTTCATACCTACGTGCACTTCTGCTAATATTGTCCATTAGCGTATATAGTTTTTATATTTCTCTAGAATTTACCTCTCCTAATGTATTCATAGAAAGCAATCTTATCCTGGCTAAGGACTTTGCTAAACTGAATAATACAATATATTTTAGCTTCGTTTCACAAAACAGATTTTCCTGTTCTTCATTTTTGATTTGTTTTTTTGTCTGTTTTTGGGGTTTTTTTACATCTACTTCAGTTTGAGTTCATCTTTCTTTACCTGAGCTTGCACCGTGGTACTTGCCGTTCTTGCTGGGGTCTTGTACAACTATTTTCACTTGCTTCTGCTGGGAATACTTTGTTTCTTGCATCCTAGGCCTACAAACAACTTTTTCAGGTCTTCATACTGTTTGACTTGGTTGTAATGTGATAGGGTAACCACTCATGTCTGTTCTTATTTTTATCAACAGCTTCCACATTATTGGAGAGTTTGTTTTTATTAGTTCCTCTGTGTAAGGTCTTGCTGTTGTCTACTGTTAAATTGCATACCATTATCAGTACCCACTCAAGGTCATCCCATTATTTTTGTATGATGTTTCAAGCCTTTTCTGCATATATGATGTTACTTGGTGTTATTGGGAAATCTCATTAGCATGCTTTTTTGGTATAAGGTTAATTAAGGAAAATTCAAAAGCTTTGACCAAAGACTCATTCTTTAGGAACTCCATTAGTAACCTTCTTCTGATCTGATAGTTTTCTGTTCAGCATAACCCATGGTTATCTCTGCCATCTACATATTTGGTTCCTTTCCCATCTTTTTCCTTAACTTATATGGCACAGTATCAAAAGTCCATACCCCATATGGCACAGTATAAAAAGTCCATATAAACTTCCCACATTTCCTTTATCTAGAAAAATTAGCTGTCTTGTCAAAGAAAGATGTCAAGTGAGTTTGGCACAATCTACCCCTGGTGAACCCATGTGGTATCTTCTTTGATGATCATCTGTTTTCTTCTTTGTCTTTGAATTTCGCAAGAAAGAGTAATTATCCTCAGTAGCATGCTGGCTTTTGATCAGATTCATAGGCCTGACGTATTCCTGATTGCTTTTTTCTCCTTGTAAATATAGGCACTATGTTTGCTTTTTTCCACTTTTGAGGTTATAGATTTATTAGAAATCCTTTCTGCTGGATCTTTGATCTCCTGTGCCCATTCTTTCAGAGCACTGGGATGAAGGTGCTCCAAACACTGCTCTTTGAGTGCATTTTCAGCTCCCGATTTCTGCTTCCAGCTAAGTCATTTGTCCTATATTTTAATGAGCTTGTGCAAGTTTGTTTTTTACATTTGGATAGATATTAAAGCTGTGCTCACAGAATCACAGAATGGTTGAGGTTGGAAGGGACCTCTGGAGGTCATCTGGTCCAACCCCCCTGCTCAAGCAGGGCCAGCTAGAGCCAGTTGCCCGGGACCATATCCAGACAGCTTTTGAATATCGCCAGGGATGGAGACCCTACAACCCCCCTGGGCAACCTGTGCCAGTGGTTGGTCACCCTCACAGTGAAAAAGTGTTTCCTGATGTTCGGAGGGAACCTCCTGTGTTTCAGTTTGTGCCCTTTGCCTCTGGTCGTGTCACTGGGCACCACGGAAAAGAGCCTGGCTCTGTATTCTTTGCATATCCTTTCAGGTATTTACACACACTGATGAGATCCCTGCTGAGCCTTCTTTTCTCCAGACTGAACAGTCCCAGCTCTCTCAGCCTTTTCTCATCTGTGAGATGCTCCTTCCTTCAGGTTCACCCAGACCATTGTTGGAACCTAATCCCAGAAAGTCTTCCTGACTGTGTCATGGTTCTGGTGGAAGGATTGGAGCTGACTATCCTTTCAGGTATTTACACACACTGATGAGATCCCTGCTGAGCCTTCTTTTCTCCAGACTGAACAGTCCCAGCTCTCTCAGCCTTTTCTCATCTGTGAGATGCTCCTTCCTTCAGGTTCACCCAGACCATTGTTGGAACCTAATCCCAGAAAGTCTTCCTGACTGTGTCATGGTTCTGGTGGAAGGATTGGAGCTGACTTTTGTTGTTTTCCATTTTAATGCTGTGTTTGCAGAAGAAAGTTAATCCGTGCAAGATTTTTCACTAGATTGCACAAAAAATGAGATTTTGACACCCACAATGTCAAACTGCCACCACCTTAGATTTTTAAGGGCTTTTTCATACACAATGTTTGAAATATAAAGCTTTGCATGTAGTATTGTGTAAAATATAGTACTGAATTAATTTCATTGCCATAAACATCTCTCTGTTTTTTTAAAATTTTAATTAGGAAAGAAAGCTTTCCTCACTTGAGACATTATTTTAATTAACTCGTGAGTCTTGTGCCATTCCTACAACCAGTTCTGTCCAAATTACTTACTTAATGATGCTATTCACTAGCTATTTCAGTACTAATGGAAATAGATGTTAAAGAATAGCCCCACTAAAGGCTGGCTGAGTGTCATGATGGTAGTGTCACTGTTGAATCTAATCTTTTATTCTAGGTCTAGAGGATCTGGTCATTAGTATGACTCCAGACTTTTAAATTTGGGATTTATTGTTTGTCCCCTGAGAAATCCCAGACTGAAAAATACAATATAAATTGTATATGTGATCTTTCCTGACTTCAAATTTTATTTTGTGCAAATGGGAGAATAATACCAAATTAACAAAATGAGACTTTCTTTTGCTCATTTATCTGCATCAAATCTCAGAATCCATACTAATCTGTACTTAAAAAGAAAACAAGCTGGGGATGAACGCAAAGAGAGTCAAATCTCATGTCCAAATTCAAAAGTTTATATTGATGTAAAAAATTGAACACAGCTCTACTGAAGCTAGAATTGGAACCCACAGACTCAGAACAAAGATTTTGAACATAGAACAGGTGCTCTCATTTCACAGCCAGCCCTTCCTCAAGCAGTCATCTTCCCATCATTGGGGGAAAATATGCACAGAAATGGAATTACCCTTTCCAGAGTTTGGAGAGACATGGTCTGCGTTCTTTGTCGTCTTGCTATAGTGGAAGAAGCTAATGTGAAAAATGAGTCCTGAAAACAGTGGAGAAGTGGTTTACAAGCAGCCTGCCACCCTGAGAGAGAAAGGAATCACCAGCGCTCAGCAGGGCTGGCAACTACATGGCACTGGGTCTGGCCTGTGTGGGGAGGAGGTAGGAATGGTGGAGTCTGTTTAGGAGGGATGTGGGACAAAAGTGCTTGGGAAATATTTGGCAACATCATAATGCATTCAAATGTCAGGTTCAGAAAGACAACTCACTGCTCATTTAGGCAACAAGCCAAGATGCTGCTTGGTGCTGAAGAGCATGGAGGGTGCCTACATATAATGTTCTGATACACAGATTTCTGTAAGATTTAAGAGAGATTCCAGGAAGAGGCACCACCATTTCCCAGCATAATACAACTATATTCAGAACAGCCTTTAGCTGATGTCTTCTCTGCATGCCTACAATAGTAAAACATGTCTAAAATATGGTATTTCTTTGCTTAGAATACTGGTGCATCACTAAATTGAGATGGTCAAATCCCCATCTGAACCCTTTTAAACCAAATGTAGCTTTTATCAAAACACTCAGTGATGTTTGTTTTCACAAATGTTTTCTCCACTCAAATTGAGCTTTTCTAAAATGATTTTGTTTAAAAAATGAAACAAAAACAAACAAAACCCCCAGGAAACCTAACCTCAGCAACTTTTCGTTGTGATGAAAATTTTAAGTCGCGTTCATTCAAAAACCTGAAAACTTTAGGACTTGCAAAGTAATGTGATTTTTGTCAAGCATCAAGCTTATAAATGTTGTGTTCTAAAAAATAATGTCTCAAATGTTACAAATTAGGAAAAAGAAGTAGCTGGAAAAGAATATTCACACAGCTTTAATGCTACTGTCAGTAATGCGCTCTCAACAGGATCCTTTTCTCTCACCGAATATTGGGTGGACTAAAGATATAGGACTCTCATTTCATACATATGCATGAAATAAAGCCAGTTTTAAATACACAGTTCTGTCAAAACCACAGTTCGCTTGTCATTCTGATGAGCTGGTTCTGAGACTGTGCTTTGTCTGCCTAAAGTGTGGGGTGTTGTCAGAAGAGGTGTTTGGGCTTCACTTGTCTTTTCCGGCTTATTCCCATCCTCTTCTTTATGGATGGTGGATATCCACCGGGGTTTGTGGGTGATGCTGTAAGCTGGCTCAGGAAACTGATTAGACTATAAACTGACCTGGCTAAGAAAGAAAAAAAAAAAAAACTATTTTTTTTTACAATCAGATCAGTTCCTTGTTCCATCTCACCATTTGGCTATATAAATATTACCATTAGTGTTCTAAAATGGTACTGCAGCTTTTGTCTGCACCCACTGGTAATGGCAGATTAAATTGACCATGTAAATGCAGCCTGGGGAGATATCTCTGCTGCAAATTGCAGTGTACTGTAGAGGCACCTGGACTACTGACGGATGGACTATTTCAGATATTTTGCTTCTCAGCAGCCTGCTAAGAAGAAGGGGAGGACAGGCTGTGCTCTCATCACATGACTGGGAGGCAGGTGATACCGGAGAGAAAATAAAAGAAACTGCAAGCTTAAAACTGTGTAAAAAACAGTTTGGTGGTTGTGGAGACCAGGTAAACTCATCAGGCATTTTTGGATAACACTAAGTTGTATCTGAACGGATAGAGAAAAGTATATGGGCCGTATGGTGTGTGAACCCATATTGCTTTTATTATTTTTAATAGAAAATTTGAAGACAAAAGTACATGATGATCCGTAGTAAATTTTGAGGTCTGTTGGTCCAAAAATTTTTTAATCATCCTCTGTATTAATTACTCTGGGGTCATGTTTACAGGAGGGTTAATACTGCAGTACTGCTCTTACAACTTCAAGTCATGAATCAACTTCCTTGAGACGCTTGAGTAAAAAAAATGACTCACTCTTCTTTTAGTCTTTATAATGTGACTGTCTCTTTTGTTTCTTGGATGCTTTTCACTTCGGTAAAGATGTTTGCTTGCAGTGTGTTGTCATTAGGAGTCAGAATTAACATGATTTATAATGGATAAACAAGTTAATTTTTTGGAGCTGGTGTTTTAAAGAGGTTTCCAAAATGTTTCAGAAATACTCCACTAGTTTACTAGTCAGATGCATTAATTTCATTAGTTTAGTTTTGAATGTAAGTGAAGGGTAAAATCTGTGAGTTGTTAGTAACTGGTGTAAAACAAACCAGTTTTCCTGTATCAGCCTAGTCCGATGACCTGCATGAGCAGTGACTTCCCACCCAAAGCTCCAGGTACAGAGTCTGGCTGGCCTGTTACCCTGTCCTCCAGGGAAGGTAATGTTTACCACTTTTACTTTCAGTTTTTCAGGCATTTTTCATCTCTGTCCTTGTCAGAAAGGTCCTGCTCAGCTTTTCACCTGTATTCGCAGGTCCGCTTTCGAATGGGTAAATAATCGAGAGCTCTCGGTGAGTTTCAGGGCTTTGTTTAGTACGTATCTTTCTAAGACTTTTCCATGATGGCAGTAATGTGCAACCACCTGCTGAAAATGCAAAGGAAGGCGCTTTCCCATGTCACAGATCCAGTGATACAGAACTATACACAGGCTATAAAACTTTCCTAACTCTTCAGGTCACGCAGGTGCATGCAGAATTAGATATATATTGTGCCTCAGAAAATATCCGGGAATAGTAATAGATTAATGGCTTCAAAGTAGTTCTCAGAGCCTGCTTCTAAGTCAGATGATACAGTAGTGCTGGAGAAACCAAGGTCTATGCTCCTGTGGCGGTGAAAGCAGAATAGGAAATTTAAATGACTCTTTCGCTGCCTTGGAGTCATTGTCTAATATTAGCCCTGTCAGTGCCTGGCTCTTTGTCAGTCGGAGCACAGGAGGAGGTGGTTACCAGCCAGGAGAATACAACCAAGGCTTTTAAATACTGTTGCTTGGAAAGTCTTATTAATGGCTGCATATAAGATCGATGGGCAATAATTTTTTCAAGCGGTATCTTTTTAAAAGCCTTTAGCAATCTGTCATCCTCGTCTCCCTCCCCCCAGTTAGGAAGCCACATTAGTCAGGAAAAATCGCATGGCCCTGGGAAGTTTCAAACTGCATCCGCTGATGCCGTCAGGAAAATGCTACTGTGCAGGGGCACAGGTGCAATTACACTGACGGCTCCTTCTCATCCTCGGCTCGGGTCATCCTGGAGGGACAAGCGGAAAGAAACAGGGAGGCGGGCGAGATTCTGTCAGGTGCATGGGAGCAGTACCGAAAAGAAAAATGGAATACCCTCTTCCAGGAGACAAAGATCGCGCTGTCTGTGAGTGTTAGCTCAACTTCTTCAAATCTGTGTTTTGAGAGAGGAGGGCAGATTTCAATACTGTTTATTTTGTTCTGAGTTTAGCCACCTGTTCAGCATATCTTGTATGTACTTTGCTGTCACTGTGGTAAAGTGTTTAATCTTTTTTTTTAACTGATAATTCATAACTTGTAGTCATTTTGGAGGTGGTTTAAGCTCCCACAGTGTTTCTGGCATATTGGAAACAGCTTTGGAAAAACATATCTGTATTTTAAGAAGAGATCTTTAAACCTCTTACTTTGTGCAACGGTATTAAATATTATTTTTAAGGTTAATCTGCTCCATTAGCTATGGTTGGAAACTAGAGCAGGGGTTTACTAGGTAGTAAATTTTATCATAGTAAAGAACATTGGGTGTGGGAAGCCCCTGTCTCTAATAGAGAAATCCTGAGTCATTTACTTCATGATGCATCAGCAAAAATAATTTGGGTGTGGCTTTGATTTTCAGCTGCTATTGTAACAAGACTATGAAAGCTAACAGTGTCTTAATCTGATTCGTGATTGCAAAGGTTTTTCTCACAATATGCACAAAATGCCTCACGTATTAAGGTGCAATATCTGTGCTTGCAAGGCTGCAATAGATATAAGTATTTGAGTAGATATCTATCAAAAGTAAGCTCTTTTCCGAAGCTAGGGAATTCTCTACTATAACAACCTTTCCATCACATAGCAGTAGGCAAGGTTATATATGTTTGATTATCTTTTAATGTTTGGCTTGGTTTTGATTTTTTTATATTTATTTTTACTGTAGGCTTAGAGTTGCAAACACGATGTTTAGTCTTCAGTTTAGGTGACTTTTTTTTTCTAACCAAGTCAGTGCTGTATGGCAAGTGGCATTAAAGTAAGCATTGGGAAAGGGTTAAAGAACAAAACTAATTTAGTGGACTGTTCTTTAATCCTGCATAATATATCTTGGGTTTAGAATGAGACTCAACCACTTGCAACAACGAAAAACGGAGAGTTGTAATTAAACTTATGTATGTGAGTGAAATAATTTTTAGTAGTATGGATCTAAAATAAATATGCTCAGGGAGTTATGAATGAGGAGGAAAGGATTTTCTTTCTTGATTCTGGAAACGGGAGCTTATATAAACCTGTACTTTACTATATTATAAATGTCTAGTTACAATTGACTGGCTTTGCAGTATGACTGACTGTAGTGATGTAGAAAAGATATAGAAAGATAAGTGGCTTTTCTGTTGTCAGTCTCTGTTGAGTCTCCAGAAAACCCTAATTCTTAAAATCATCAGAAAGTATATTCCTACTCAGTACATTGACTGTTTCTGACTACCTTGCTTCACTTGTTAACAAGATTTTCCATGTATAATCTATACGAAGTACACCAAAGAATAATGGCATTTTGTCTTCTGTCTGTCCTGGAACTGTTTTCCATTTTCAGCACACGTTTTTGACAAATAGCATAATTAAAAAAATGCCCTGGCTGTAAATGTAATGCCTGTCACTTGTATCTAGGTGGTCTCAGAAAGTGACGAAGAAGAAGAAGAAACTTAGAAGAAACTTCAGAAATAAATACAGCATATTGCTGAAAAACCCTGTCTTGGTATCCTCACTTACTTCAGATAATAATTCCCATCAGTAACTGGTAGTATGATGGTAACATAACAATAAGCTGAATTATTAAAAATTTTTTTCTTCTCTACTTTGTAAATGATTCATTACCATGTCATTCTACCTGAGACAATTAGAAATAAACAAACCTGACTGTCAAACATGAGTAATACTACATATTCTAGTTATCATCTAAGTTGAGAGTGGTTGAAAGTGAAGATTCAAAAATACGTGGAAATAGATTCCTCTAGAATAATATGATGCTGTATTAATAGGAAGATGAGATTTTATGTTTTAAATTTCCTTTCCATGCCATCCACTGAAACAACTTTGCTGTCCCTTTACCTCACATTCTAACATAAAAGCTTTCTCTCAAGTCCAAATTATATTTTTTATAATTACAACCTATTACTGCTTGCAAGGATGAACTTTCTGATATGTCCTGAATTTCTTAAATGAAAAGTGTAGTATCTATAATACATGCAGAAATGCAAAATCAGTTGCGCTTTTTTTTTTTTTTTAATTTTAATGTTGGACTGTTGAAAAAAGGAATGCATGAATTTTAGGCAAAGAAAATTAGGAGGAAAGAAGGCAGATCCCTCTTATTTTCCCCAACCAAGAAGTAGATTTTTTTAATATTATCATGGCATTTGCAGGTGAAAACAGCTGAGCCTGACAATGCTGATGAATGACAGCATGAATTGAAACCAAGGAACTTTTCTCACAGTTACAAGTGCATGTGCAACAATATGTGCATATCTGTGATCTTTTTTATGGGAAAGAAGGCATTTAGTAGTGAGAGGTTTGGGTAAGGATGTAAGCTAGAAATTCAGAGCTATAATTTGTAGGACATCAGACATATTATGAGATTTAATTATTGTTTTAAAAGCTTTGTGAAGATGAAAAATGCTTTATAAGCATTAAGTATAATACTTCTGTCTCTTGTATTGAAACAAGCAGTATATAGAATAGGGTATTTTAATGGTATCATATTGCAATTCTGTAGTTGCATAATTAATAATTTTCTGATTCTTTGATAATATTGGAACTTTTGTGTGAATGCTCACATACATAAAATCTACCCTTCAACTTTTTAAAATTCCTTTACTGGATTTCTAGCCATTACTTACGTATGTCATGGGAGAAATTTGCTACAGGCTGTTGGGAGACATCCTCAGTGAGTTATACAGACCACACAGCTTTACAAGTGACAGGCTTGTCAGTATCATTTAAAGTTGGGCAGTATCTAGGACATGAAATATAATAAGTAAATAAATAGTGTGTGTTTTTATCTTCACATAGGCTAATGTAGGTATGCCATCAGTGATATTTCTAATAGGAGTGTAATCTTCAATTTTTCTAAGCAAAATGTAAAGCTGAGTGTGCTACACAAGAGACCTCACTCTTAATGGAAGAATTTTATGATCGGTTCATTAAGGCTCTTAATAATCTAATTTCACAAGGGCCTCAACCCACTTCTTATTCAGTGCTTTCTTTATCCACATCTTACTGCTACTAATGGATTCAGAAAGGGGAACAATGGTGGTTTTACTTATAGCATAAGGGATTTTAGTCACAGCATTGTTCTTGGTCATTTAAGTTAATAAAAAATGAGGTTTTCCAATGTGCACTTAAATTCCGCTAATAATCTTTTAGAAAAGAATGGGAAAGAGAAAGCATGTGGATTGAGAGAAATGTGTTAAAGGAGGATTGTCATGACCTGAGTACTTTCTGAGAAACTGAAAGAGGAGAACCCTTGTCTACTTGAAGGAATATGTGATAAACATTCAAGTTAAATTTTAATCAATTATCATTTGCTAACTCAGTAATCAGAAAACTGATTTCCAGTTCTGAGCAGTGATAAAAAAATGGCAAATCTACCCATAATGAGACCCTGTAAAAGCCTTTGAAAAGTTAATCAGAAGGAATTTACGTAAAACGTAGTAAGGTGCCTGTATTCCACCTTGATTACAAGAACAAATAAAATTATTCATCCTAGCTAGGGGATAAAGTTTCATTAACATTTGGAGAGATGGTGAATTTTTTACTGTTTCTGTAGAGTAGAAAATGTACTAATTACAGTTAGATGGAAGGTTTTGATGTTGCCAAATACCCAGTAAGAGAGAAGAATAGGGCATTCTTACATCTATGCAATATTTCACTTACTAAATGTAGCATTCAGGATTTTAGCTAATTCTGTCTTCAGTGGATAGAGTCTCCGTCTGTCTCTCTCTCTCTCTCTCTGCCTTCCTTCATCCATTTTTGTGAGGAAATGGAACCAATCTAAACAGCATTAGACCAGTTTCCTTGATCAGCTTTTAGAAAATTATCTCATCATGGACCCCAAAGCGAGGTGCACCCTGAGATACTAGTGGAAAAACTCCTTGGTATATTTGGGTTATTTTGCCAGCTGTCTGTATGTAGGTGAGTACCAATAAAGTACAAGGATAGTCATGTGTCAAATAATGGCTGGCCTTGCTTGTGACAAGTGTGAACAAGATTATGATCAAGATGATGGGCAGGTCTGGTCAAGATGATGGACAGGTCTGCCAACAGCCTAGATACGAGTTCCTTGGAGGCCTGCCTGGAGCGAGCATCAGAACTACGATTTTGAATAAACCATTCTCTGTTCACCCACTGTTTTGTCCATGTGTCTTCATCTAAGCAGGGAAAATTCCGGCTGGTTCTGACTGAAACCTACATGCTACCCTAAAGCCTGTCACGTGGGGGTGTTCAGGTTATTCCCGATGTGCTGGCAGCGTGCAGCCTGGCTCTGTATGAAAACCATTTTAAGAAGACAAGGTTATGCATATCCATTCATATTCCGAGTTTTGTCCTGAAGTTATGAAGCAAATTTAACAGTGTCTTAAATAAGAGAAGTATTCTAGTTTATTATGTTTTCTTTTCCATTTTAATTAAGTAATTCTGGTAAATAGAGAGAAACATGCCTTCTTTCCAGCCAGTCCAGAACAGCACATTGTTTAATTAGTTAGAAGCATTTGAAAAAGTACTCAACCATGGAGGAAGGGTACTTGGAAAAAAGATAGGATTGAGTTGTCGTGCTGGAAAAATTCCCACAAGGAAATGAGTCATTAACCTATCCTAACATTTTGCACAATCATTGTCATTGTGGGTGAGGGGGATTGTCTGTACCTGTGAGCTGGTACGAATGTTTGAGTTTCAGGTAATGACTGGACAGTGAATCCGTTGTGAGTAACTCAAGCAGAGCATGCAAAAGTATGAATTTGCATGCTTTAAATAGGTAAGAGCGATCAAAATAGCACTTTGGTGATGGAGTTAAAAAAAATCCCTAGAGGTAACAAGTTAATCTGTTCAGCTAGTATGAATGATTGCTTCCAAGTTTTATTGTATGGCAAGCAGTCATTTGAGATTTGGCCATGTTGGTACATGGTCATAGTAGATGGGCCGCCTTTGCAACTTGCACCAGTGAGTTAATGATAGTTAATGTAACAGTTTGTACTAGATGTTCTGTTGGTGGTTGTTTCTGCAGACCTCCACAACTGTGCATTATTTACTGTAAAGTTTTTACTTTTTATTTACAGTATTTTTGTTATTGATAGTATGTTATAATTCTTAAAATGGTTTGTGTTCTTCCTATGCAGTTTGCTAGTGTTCGCATACTAGTGTGGGATGTTGATAAAATTTTTCAGACGTCAGAATGAATCCCTAACTAACTAGGCTATTTAAGACTGATTGCTGAGAGGTTTTCTTAAAAAAGAAGTCTCTTTACATGTCCCGAGTAGAACTGGAGTTAGCATAAATATCCTTTCCATCAAACCTGTCCTAGATACTGCCATATATGTGGTTGTAAACAGAAAAATAAGTTAAGTAAATCTAGATATCTGATGCAGACAACAACAAGAAATTTCAGAAGTCTATATAGATAAATATCTAAACATGTAAAACCCCACTCTCTGGCGATCAGAATTCCATACTTTTTCTAAGAAGTTTTATTAAGGACTTTTTGTAAATCAGTAGTTTTGCCAGCAGTTTAAAAAAGTTTGCCTTTTTTTTTTTTTTTGATAGTATGATAATTCTTAAAATGGTTTGTGTTCTTCCTATGCAGTTTGCTAGTGTTCGCATACTAGTGTGGATAAAATTTTTCAGACGTCAGAATGAATCCCTAACTAACAACTAACTTTAAGACTGATTGCTGAGAGGTTTTCTTAAAAAAGAAGTCTCTTTACATGTCCCGAGTAGAACTGGAGTTAGCATAAATATCCTTTCCATCAAACCTGTCCTAGATACTGCCATATATGTGGTTGTAAACAGAAAAATAAGTTAAGTAAATCTAGATATCTGATGCAGACAACAACAAGAAATTTCAGAAGTCTATATAGATAAATATCTAAACATGTAAAACCCCACTCTCTGGCGATCAGAATTCCATACTTTTTCTAAGAAGTTTTATTAAGGACTTTTTGTAAATCAGTAGTTTTGCCAGCAGTTTAAAAAAGTTTGCCTTTTTTTTTTTTTTTTTTAAAAAAACTGTGAACCCCCTTTGTATGCAGTTTGCTAGTGTTCGCATACTAGTGTGGGATGTTGATAAAATTTTTCAGACGTCAGAATGAATCCCTAACTAACTAGGCTATTTAAGACTGATTGCTGAGAGGTTTTCTTAAAAAAGAAGTCTCTTTACATGTCCCGAGTAGAACTGGAGTTAGCATAAATATCCTTTCCATCAAACCTGTCCTAGATACTGCCATATATGTGGTTGTAAACAGAAAAATAAGTTAAGTAAATCTAGATATCTGATGCAGACAACAACAAGAAATTTCAGAAGTCTATATAGATAAATATCTAAACATGTAAAACCCCACTCTCTGGCGATCAGAATTCCATACTTTTTCTAAGAAGTTTTATTAAGGACTTTTTGTAAATCAGTAGTTTTGCCAGCAGTTTAAAAAAGTTTGCCTTTTTTTTTTTTTTTTTAAAATAACTGTGATACCCCTTTGCCGGAAGTGCTAGTATCATCCTTGGAGAGAGCAGAAGCCTTTTTCTAATTTGTTTTTCCATTTCTGTAAAACACTCTGTAGGTACCTAATCAGATTACACAGAGGCTTCATTTATTAAGTTTGAGAAGTGCTCTAGTTTTAAAGTTTGTTTCAGTAGAAGTGGTTCAAAGTATAATCTATACAATTTTATAAACTTTAGGAAAACTGTCATTAATTCTTCCAGAGTCACTGTCCTGGTTTCAGCAGGGATAGAGTTAATTTCCTTCCTGGTAGCTGGTACAGTGCTGTGTTTTGGATTTAGGATGAGAACAATGTTGATAACGCACCGATGTTTTAGTTGTTGCTGAGTAGTGCTTACACTAGCCAAGGACTTTTTAGTTTCCCATGCTCCACCAACTGAGAAGGCTGGAGGTGCACAAGAAGCTGGGAGGGGG
>NW_008796109.1:409230-432910 GCF_000699145.1 Aptenodytes forsteri
TCGGGGACTGGCTGGGCATCGGTCGGCGGGTGGTGAGCAATTGCATTGTGCATCACTTGCTTTGCATATTCTTTATTATTATTGTTGTTGTTGTTGTTATTATAATATTTCAATTATTAAACTGTTTTTATCTCCACCCATGAGTTTTCTCACTTTTACTCTTCCAATTCTCTCCCCCATCCCACCCAGGGGGGGGGGGAGTGAGCAAGCAGCTGTGTGGTGCTCAGCTGCCGACTGAGGTTAAACCACAACAGTCACACAATAATATTTTAAAATATATTACCAAATACATAATTTATTTATTGAAAACATGTAAGTTATAAGCTAAAGAACCCTATCAGGTAGCCTAGAAAAAATATTGCTGTGGGAAAAGTTGATTGGTTGCATGCTTATTTCTCATCACATTGTTTTGTGTGTTGACTGTCTTGCAGCCTCTTTCATTATGGTCAGGATAAAACTTAAGGGAGGTATTTAAAGCAAAATTTTGGCTTCTTTGCTATTAACTGTGTTGGGTTTTTTTTCCTGTTGCATAGAATCACAGAATGGTTTGGGTTGGAAGGGACCTTTAAAGATCATCTAGTTCCACCCCCCCTGCCCTGGGCAGTGACATCTTTCACTAGATCAGGTTGCTCAAAGCCCCGTCCAACCTGACTTTGAACACTTCCAGAGATGGGGCGTCCACAACTTCTCTGGGCAACCTGTTCCGGTGTCTCAACACCCTCATTGTAAAAATTGGTTTTCCTTATATCCAATCTAAATCTAGCCTCTTTCAGTTTAAAACCATTACCCCTTGTCCAGTCACTACAGGATCTCGTGAAAAGTCCTCTCTCAGCCTTTCCTCGTAGGAGAGGTGTTCCATCCCCCTGATCATTTTCATGGCCCTGTTCTGGACCAGCCCCAACAGGTCCATGTCTTTCTTGTGCTGGGGACCCCAGAGCTGGACGCAGTACTCCAGGTGGGGTCTCACCAGAGTGGAGTAGAGGGACAGAATCACCTCCTTCGACCTGCTGGCCACGCTTCTTTTTATGCAGCCCAGGATATGATTGGCTTTCTGGGCTGCAAGCGCACATTGCCGGGTCATGTCCAATTTTTCATTCACCACTATCCCAAAGTCCTTCTCTGCAGGGCTGCTCTCAATCCCTTCATTGCTGGTTGTGTGGTTGCTGTATTCACAGTTGTGTTTTGTGGGAAACAGGGAATGTTTTTAACATTTTTTTTTCTCATTTTTCTTTTTTTAACTCTCTTTCAGAATTCCCCACTCTACCAGTATCTGCAGGATTTGGGACACACAGATTTTGAAGTATGTTCATCTGTGTCGCGGAAGGCAGAGCAATGTGCAGCAGTGGAAAGCCAGAAAGAGCGGACTGCGCATGCCACCCAGAAAGTGAGCGCTCTCCTGTTCCTGAGTATTTATCTTCTCAAAAGAGCACTGCATTACTTCACAAATAGGCAAAATCAGAGGGGATAAAGATAAATCTCTTACTGTATTTAAAAAAAAAGAAAAAAACAAACAAACAAAAAAAAACCCCAACCAGTTGTCGTATCTTGTCTGCAAATGTATTTGGAAATGCATGGTTTGCCAGTATAGTTTGGAGTGTTTCCTTGCACTTATGTAAGCTAGGGAAGCAAGAGACTTTGATAATTAATTTTTTGAGTGTTGTAAGTTATCTTATGTACTGGATATTATTATGTTAGCTTAGCATGACATTCTGGGAATAAAACCTGTAATTTTCTGGAACAGAATATTTATAGTTCCCAGCCCTTCTCAGGCATTCAGTTGCTAAATATTGCTTACTCTGTGACAAAACATATTAAGAAAGAGGATTTCTGGGAAGTATAAATACAATAACCAATCTGAATGAGATAGTAGAACTGTGCTTAGGTTATGGCAATTTTCTAACAGTAACAGCTGACAAGGATCATCAGCTGATTAGCTCAGACTTCTTTCTCTATCGTTTTAAGTAAAGGCTTGTGGATTTTTTTTAAACATTTTGGTATTAAAATTATGCTTGAGAATTTGGCCATTTAACACCTACTCAGGCCTATGCATTTTTTGTTTTCATTATTAAAAATAAATGGTATTTTACTGTTATTGGTAGTGTACAGGCAATGTGACTCGGATGAGGAGCTGTAGTGTGGGTGAGGAAGTTCCTCTTTTGAGGCAGCTAATGTAGGAATCTCTTTGCAACAAGTATATTGAAAATTCAGTAGTCGGTCTGTCTTCTCCTTAGCACCTAGATGGAGCATGCAAAGAGCAGTTATTTTCTGCCTACCTCTTCCACTTCCACAGTGGAGAGTTCAATTTTCAGTGGACATGCTCCA
Organism: Aptenodytes forsteri; assembly: GCF_000699145.1. Lineage (NCBI taxonomy): Eukaryota > Metazoa > Chordata > Aves > Sphenisciformes > Spheniscidae > Aptenodytes > Aptenodytes forsteri. The sequence goes on from NW_008796109.1 coordinate 411,553, forward strand.
GCTATGTGCTAAGCTGGGAGGAAAAAGCGGCCTCCATGCAGACTTCTCTGTCCTGGCCGCTGAAGGCTGAGGTGGGCAGCAGCGCGCAGGTAAGAACCCAAACCAAGCATTCATGGGTTGATGCGTTGCCTCTGAAGAATTACCATTTCTTTCTCCTCTCTCCCCACTATCTCCAGTAGCTTCCATCTTTGTCCACCTTAGGTCATCTGATTCTTGCCTGCTGTGGCTTTTAACCTTCCATTGGAGCTCAGTTTTCCTGTTGTTCATTCCTGCTTTATACCTCTTCAGCGATCTTCAAATCAGAGGTTTGCAACCCCTTTCCTCTTGTTTGTAACCTCTGCCGCTTCCCTGCTCCACAATGTTCCACCCTCCCAACTAGCTGGCAGTGAACTGGGGAGAGAATCCTATTTTTCCCAAACACAGGCAATATGATATGAGTGGCCCCGAGATCTCCAGAAGGTCTCCCTGCAGGTTTTGGTGGAGGGGGGATCATATGGCAAATGAGGAAGGCTGATGCTTTTCTTAGGATCTTCTCTCAAATAATGCCATCTTGACGTATATCCACTACTCGGTTCTCAGATGCTTCAAGGAATTAGCCAAGTAATAGTCACAGTTAGTTAGGCTTTGTTTCAACAATTTTTTTTCAGTTTTGTATGTGTCCCTCTTGTTCCTCCTTTGTTTTAGGTCAGAAGTATTTTCTTCTTGTGGGATTTTTAATCTGTTCTTATGTGTGTAGGGTCTTAAGTGGGGTAGGATTCGGAAGTGTATGAATTGATGTGGATAACATCAGTCAGGTGTTTTTCTGATCTGGGGGAAGAATGTGTGGTTTTTTAAATGTTTGCAATAGTATGGTGTACTTGCAAGGACTGACATGCGAGTCTTTGAAGTGGAAATTTAGAAGTTGCAGTGTGAAGCTTATTCATCTAGCAGTGTTCAGAGAAGTGTGATGGGTCATATTTTCATATAGTGATATTCATTTCAAGCGCTCTCTGTATAGACTATATAAGCTTCCTCACACACTCATTAGTCCGTTTGAAAAGACAGGATAATAAAACATGAAACATTTTGCTTTGGTCTTCAGTTCAGTTGGAGTCTATCTTCATGGATAGATTGGCCACAGTTTGTGTTTACCTGTTGGGCAGGTGCACTGCGCACTTTGCTTCACAGCCTTGATCCCCAGTTTCTAAGACCTGTAGTCCTATGGAAGTGTGCCATGTCTCCCTTCTCTCACGCCCCACTTTCTGATCAAAGATGACCATGTAGATAAGATGCAGGGTGCATATCCATTGAGCAGACCAGTAAGTACCACTGCATGCCCAGCACATGGATTAGACAGAGCCTGTGAAAAATAATCATACTATAATAAGAATCCCTAAGTTTAGTACTGTTCAGCCGTGTTCTTGCAGAGTTTACAACTTTTCAAAGAGTTCAGCAATCATGTAGAAAAAAATTATGAAGGAGCTTCATACAGAACTCCAGTCTCATGTGCTGAGGATTTGTGAGCCCAAGAAACAGATTAACTGAGTGCAGGAAGAGAAGTGATTCTTGCAGTGTCTCCATGCTTCCTTGGCTGGTTTCTCTAATGGAAGATTATTTTAAATTTAATGAATAAATTGATTTCTAGTTACTGTTGATGTGGATAGCTATTGCATTTGTAATAATGATTGCTTCTATCAGTGGTCACAAGGCAAGACTGAATTTAATTCAGGGTTTAACTCACAATTTTTTATAGTTTAAACTACCTTTAAAAGTATTCATGGAAATATTAGGTCCACTACTAGGTCCACTATTAGGTCCACTTTTCAGAATTGTCAGCTGGCACTCACCATAACCCTCAGAAACCACCTGAAAATATATTTTCCCTTTAAAGCTATTGGCAGTTTTGTGGTACATTTACATTGAAGATACCTATTCTGGCTTAGTGCAGGAAGACTTTAGTTAAATCACTGTTAACTGAAAATTAGGGTGACATATTTCATTGGCTGATTATCTGTTCATTACTATGAAGTAATGCGTGGACTACAGCTTGTTAACTGCATTACTTTTTTGCATAAATACTTTTGTGGAAGTCAGTAAAGCAATATGATACTGTGTTCATGTATATAATTTCCACCAAATTTAGTACAAAAGTGCTGTGGGGTTAAAAACGTCAAAAGTGTCAAGATATACTGCTTTTAAAAGCCTCAATTATTCTGTTTTTTCCCCCTTCCTTCCCCTCAAGCATTTTACACTTAATTTTATTGTGTTGGGAGCAAATCCTCCAGTATTGTGTCAGATGTAGAAGTAATTCATCATGGTTTGCCTTGCAACTTGAAGGGAGTGGGTGTGTGAAAATGGGCTGTCCATTTCTCACAAATACTAGGATGACATTCACATTGTGTCATCTCTGTCTAGACAAGGATACGTAGTGGAAATAAGGAAGAAACCTGTGTGTAATTTCTAGTGATAAAATGTCATAGGTTCTTCTTGCTGCTGTTCCAGTACCAGTTTGGGAACGTTAACACTTTTCTTTTGTAATCTGATGTCAGAAAGTCTGTTTTTGTCGTTTGATTTCTGTGTCCCATTTTGGTAGGGTGTCTCAAAAGGAAAGAGAATGAGGAAGAAGCAGCTGGCCACACATTTAAAAAAGTAGACTGGATTTAGGAGGATCTGAGGCTTTGTTGCAACTTTTGTATGACGTACAGGCAAATCATTTACATTCCCTTCCAATCATTTCCTTATTTTTACATGAGACTGTTATCACTTCCCTTCTCTCAGCATTCGCTGGCCTAGTCTACTGAAATTATAAAATGTCTGGGAAACAAATGGTTTCTGAGTTCTGAATATGTGCCTACCCACAGTCCTAATATAAAATGATCTTAGTTGAGGCTTAGTGTAATGCAAAATATTATCACAGGGAGTAGATGATGTTCCATGCTGAGTGATGCCTAGTATGTGTGTATTGTTTTCCTTCTGTTCTGAAAAGCAAGTTTACAAATGCCTTAAACACTTTATTAGAATAAAAAGAGAAGCTGCAGTATTGCTTTGTCTTTGAGTTGAGATTGTTTACTCCTCTTGTGTTCAGTCAAGTAGGAACCCTGTGCAGACAGATACAATTTGGTGACATGTAGCAAGATTTTGGCAAGGCAAAGATCTAGTTTGTGATCTTCAGGGACTGAAAAAATAAATCTGGAAGAAAAAGAGGCTCCTAGTGACTGATACAAATGTTGCTGCTGTGCCTTGCTGTCCTGCCAGGCAGAGCATATGGTTTAGGCTTAATGAAAGGCAGAGGCATCAGTTGAATTTGAAGCATGTCTTAAACAGTTCTCTGTGTGTGTGGTTTTGGTGGGTTTTTTTTAATCGGAACATGGTCTTAATGAACATTGGGCTGAAAAGCTGTAAAGGTGCTTCAAGGTTGTGTTCTGAGGGCTGATGAAATGCCAGGCTTTCATCTGAGGGAGTGTAGAGATGTGATTTAGCACGGTAATTATAGGTGCAGTGTTCCTGGCTGTACCAATCTCTGGAGAAAGTTACAGCTAAAGTTCTGGTCTCATGATCACTTGATACTCAAAAGCACTGTTTGCAAGAGCTCCTAGACCTGTTTTCTGAAACTAAATCTTATTTGGGTAATTCTGCTTGATCTTTAAGGAATGTATTTCTTCCCATTTACATTTTTCCTTTCTCACTCCTTTTCCTAGACTGCTGTGCATATCTGAATGTTTAAATTGATTATGCTGTCGCACCGTATCCCATCTTAGATGTGATAATATTTCATCACTAGAACAGGGCTGGTGCTGGAGGCAGCTACTGAGGATTGTGTTGGAGCTAGCCCTCTAGCTGTGCAGGTGACCTGATGTGGTAAGGCAGAGGGACCAGTCCTTTGTCTAGGGCTCCCACCCACTTAATGCTAGCTCTGGGTAGCTGGAAGGTATTTAATGTGTAGCATTATCTTCTTTCTGCTTGTTTCTGCTATCATTACCTGCTAGTTTGCCATTTCAGGTTCATCCTGTACAAAAGAGAAATAGTCCTTAGAATTCTATTTTAGATTCAAATGAATGTATCTAAAATGTGCCGACTGAGGTTGAACCACAACAGTATCCTATGCTGTTTTTTTAAAATGTTAGTAGTCACACAGCTTTGTTATTCAGTTTACAGAGAGTTTGACTGAGTGGTATTCTAAAGTTCTCTTACGAAGAATATTCCAGAAGTATTGGCAACATGACCTGACTTGTGTGTTGATGAAAGTTGTTTTACTTGTCAGTTACACTCCCAATGGGAATGCAAACTGTGAGACACTATTCCAAGGATCTGAATAATGTAATGTGTTACTGCACTCTACTGGGTCACAGCCCAAGACAGTGGGTTGTCTTGTTTTGTGTTTTCAAGCACTGACATGCCTGTTGAGTGTTTATGCAAGTCCAGATTTTTATTTTTAAACTAAAACACGGAAATTAACCAAAAGATTACTTACGTAGCACACTAGTATGGGGATTTTTCAGTAATTCCACAGTCTAGTCTAGTCAGCTGGTAGCAGTTTAAAGTTATCCTTGGTATAGGTTTAAATATTCACAATAAAAACCCAAAGACTTACAGAGGCTAAGCTGTTGAAAAAGGTAGGTTCCAAGAGGCATGCTTTTAAATAGTAAATGGACAAAAAGGCTAAGCTGTTGAAAAAGGTAGGCTCCAAGAGGCATAATTTTAAATAGTAAATGGACAATTCTTTCTGTACTCTGCTTTCAAAGTACTGGGAAAAGTACTTCTGAATGAAGTATCTGTCTGCAACTCAAATGCAGAGCAAGGACCTTTGTTCCTTTAATCTCAATTTTCTACAAACTATAATCGGAAAATTTTGTTTTATTTTGCGCCACTTTACAAGAAACTTGGAGGATAATCTAGTGCTGCAGTTTGTGACATTCTTCTCCTCTTCCAACTTCTGTCAGTGCCCTTGAGCAACATCAAAATACAATCACTTGGATTTATTCCATAGTGTAAGAAGTGTGGATTGCTGGGATAGCTCCTCCTTATGAGCCACGATGATGTCTGTGTGTCGGGAAGAGCTATCATTATGAAACTCCTATTATTGGTTTGTCTCTCCACTGACCTAAAAACACTTCCTTTTGGCATAGGTCTGCAATTCTAACCGTACACAGAAAGATGAGACATAAGTAAAGAAAAACTTGAGTTAGGTTACCTAAATGGATGCCAAAGTAAGTTATTTCAAAAATTGTTCTGTGAAGCATAAGGGCTTTAGGGTGACAGTTTCTGACATTACTCAAAGCCTTTCTGCCCTGGCTTGTTGCTTCAGACTTGTGTTGCAGTGCCTTTCAGAGGGCTGTCAGGCTGATCGCAGGGCTAACCACAAAGCTCCAAACTCCTGTTGCTTGGTTTTACTCTTCTATTTCCCACCTTATAGTTGGGGAAAAAAAAGAAAAAAAACGAAGAGGGAGAAACAGAAGCAGCTGATTTAATGCAGACCCCCTTTACACATTAAGCTATTATAATCTGTTTGGGTTTGGGTTTTTTATTTTGAAACAGTATGCCACAAAATGTAAGTGCTCCACAATTAATTTTTTTTGGCATACATTTTGTTTGATTGTATTACATGTCATCAATCTGCAGATTAAAAGGTAGGGCCTCAGAATTCATGAAATATATGTAAGTAAATATTTTGAAAACTACTTCCTGTCAACTCAGTCTGAGGAAAGTAGATATACAGTGTGTGTCAAAAACTCCGTTTTTTTCATTGAATGGCAGCAGAGTGAAGCAAAATCATGCATCTATTTAATTATAATTTTTCATGCATCATATTTTAGGAAGATACATGAGTAAAATGTGATGACCGAGAGGGAGTCCCTCTAATTAGTGGTGTTCGAAGTTATGTTTACAGCTGAGATGAAAGTGTGGATTTAGGTTGCATGGGAAGCAGCATGGAGAGAAAGTACCTGATAGCACACGCTGGTTGGGACAGAGAGTTTCTGGGACAGTTCCTCTTCTTACAGTCAGTCTTCCCTGTCTCTGTTCACAACTCCTCCAGAGCCTTGTCCTCAAGCTGCGGTGGTCTGCCAAGGGACAGGTTGTACCTCTCCTGGTCTTTTACCTTTCTTCAGTCCCTGTCAGCCATTTAACTTCACTGCTTTTTTTATTCTCAAGGAGAAGGTCTTTCATATCGATGCAGTAGCTGCCAACTTGAGATCAAACTAATTCTAGCTAGTTATTTTTAACAGTACAACATAACAATCCATTATGCTCCAAATAGGTGGGGTTACTGAAAGCTTTACTTCACCCTCTTGTGTACAGGCAAGTAGACGGGAAGCAGATGTTCCCTTAGCGTACTCTGAAGTTAGGCCAGACACAGTAAGCGAAACTTCCTTACAGGTACTTGGGTCTGAGTTAACAAGGAAAGCAAATGCAAAAATAAAGGAATTGTCTGTTGGTTTTTTGTGGGTTTTTTTGGCTTTGGGTTGGTTTTTTTTTTTAATTGGAGTAATTTCTGTTCCCTTCAGCAAGGCATCCTGTCAAAACTAGTTGAGTTCTTTAGAAGTTGGTTTCCTTTTCCACAATATAAGAAAAATGATGACATACTTCACCGACTGGTAAGTGATCACTTTTTTTTTTTTTCCATTTCCTTTCCTAATCCACAAGTCTTCCTCTCCTCTGTACCTCATCCTCTGAGCACCATCTTTGGTCTGTACTGTTGGTTTTGGCTCTGAGAGTTTTACTTCTTCAGATAATATTGATTCTGGTTTTCAGAGTTACTGTGCCAGGCAAATTGGGCACACAAGAACAGGAAAAATATCGGTAGCCAGCTTGAAGATGTTAAAAATGTGGAAGGGAGATTAAAACAAAATGTGTGAGAAATTAAAGAAATTCTTGAAAGCTGAAAGGAGTTAACCTACAGTGTAGCTACCCCATTTGGTGGAAGGCAGTATGGAGACGCTGACTGAGAAAGGCCATATGTTGCAGCCTAGCACCTTGCAGACACAGTTCGAGACAGAAGACTCTAGAGCTTTATCTGAGTATTGCTTCGTGCTCTGTTTCAGCTTGTTAGCTCAGGCGTAGCACAAACGCAGTGCAGCTGTACTACCTCTGGAACCATCCTGGCCTATTTGTTTCTTCACTGCTCTCCACAGTGCTTCTGCATTTGGGAAAAGTGAAGCAAATGAAGGCACCTTCATTATAATGCTTCAGAACAGTGTTATGCATTAAGAGCAGACGACATCTGTGTAGCGGTCTGGCTGTAGGGAGAGGCAAGAACAGTTCTCTGTACTACCTATGTGCTCTCATCTCAGCATTTCAGAAGCAGGTTGGCTGTCCATCTGCCTCACCAGAAGTTGTATTCTCCTACTCCTGGAGCCTGCAAGAACTTTTAGGGCCCAAGTCAGCCTGTGCAGGGTAGACCTGAAGGGTGATAGTTCTACCCCAGATAGTTAAAAATAGTTTTGTGCTGCCTTTACACCTGTTCTCTGCAACGCCACTTTTCAACCAGTTCAGTCTCTAGGTTGGCCTTGTCTGAGATCTGCTTTAACTTGCACCCAGCTGCTTCAGGTTCCTAGTCTGGCTTGCAAATGTCACATTAGTCAGACTGTTCCAGAATCTAAAAGTTAGAATTTTGATTTATTTTTTTCTATTGTGATATAGGTGTGATGTCTTCAAATGTAGCTTCAAAATAAAAAAATGTTGAGCAACATGAGAACTTAGGGGTTTCCATTTCTCAGAGAGTTCTGCCAAGTCCAATTGCTATCTCTTCTCCCTTATCTTAAGAGGACAAAATTTCCTCTGAAACATCTCATTAGTGATCTTTGGTTGTCTTTTTAATTCCTCCCTCTTCCCCTATGAATCAAAGGTATAATATTCACAGCTTTTTTTAGCCTTACTTTCTTGAGATGGAGACACAACCAAAGAATATGGAAAACATGTTTCTCTTGCTGCATGCTACAGTAGGGTACTGAAATGACACAGGATGTGTCGGAGGAGGGCAGAGTTTCCTCTTGCACACAGTCCTGAAACAAATGTTTTCCATTAAAAGTAGAATGCAAGTTATCGCAAGGGACATCAATGTATGGAATTAAACTTTTGACTAGCTATCTTATGGTTTCATAAAGAATCTCATTCTGTCAATGACAGAACTAAACAGATTTTGTATTGTGAAATGTCATATTTCTGTTAACAACTTCTACTAGAGGGTTTTACAGAAATATTCTCCTTTTCCTCCTGTAATCTAGCTAGATGCAAAGATGCATGTGTTCAGTGTTTGTTGGGTTTTGTTATGATGTTCTTAACTTGAAGTGTTTTGTAATTATAATTTGGTGCAGTATGCAAATTAAAATTTCAGGGGGCTTCTCTGATGGATATATTTGTCTTCAAGAGCTGTGTATTTGTCTTGAAGAGCTATAGCTGTAGGGAAAAAAAATAGCAAATGCTTATCGTGACATCAAATCCAGAGTAACTCACTCCCTGAAGTTTGCCTGGAGTTTAGCAAGTGTGAGGTCTTCAGAGTCCCATGCTGTTTCATGTTTGGAGCGAGTTCCCTTGGGAAAGGCACAGAATCCTGCAGGAGAGGACTTCACTGCCTTGGCTGGGGCCTTGAGTCCAGTGCATTGACCCTACTGTTATTAAATGTCCACAGGTGACTTTTTGTTAACTAATTTGTAATATCTCTCTTTCTCTTTCTAATTTTTGTTTTGTTTGTTAATGACGTAAATTATGTCGTGACATTAAAAAAAAAAAGTGTTTGCTGTTTATTAATGATCTTCTAATAGAGGTAGTACCTCTCTGATTCTTATGCAAATATATTGGCATAATCTGTGGCATGTTTCCAGGTATTGTTACTATCTAGGTCAGATCACAAAGTCAGTGTGATGCATCCTGTAAGTCTGAACTTTTAGGTAGTATGTGAGTTTTTGAAGTTAAGCAAGTTTAATAAAAATTAAGTAGCTACTTGTGATATATCTGAAACGTTCCTGTAGTCTTTGGGAACAGATTGTTGTCAGTAGAGTGTCTGGGTGTTTTCCTTGTTCTGCTAACTTAATTTTAAGAATTTGCATATTCTTTACTAATGCCTGTTTTTTCTCTTGCCTGTTTGTGGTAAGGATGTTGGATTTCGGTTTGACACGCTCCGTACCATCCTGCAACAGGAAGTTCTGCTGCAGGAGGATGTGGAACTGATTGAGTTCCTTGACCCCAGTATCCTGTCTGCAGGGCAGTGTAAGCAACAGGAAAATGGACAGCTTCCAACGCTACGCTCCCTAGCAACTCCTAATATTTGGTATTGTACAGAGAATATCTACCACTATATTCACTGAGAAACAAGCAAAAAATATATTGTGTGCTCTTTATATAAAATGCAGCAATAAAGTAACTACTTTTTTCCTCAGGTCTTCGAGTCTTCGGTCCACTAGTCCCCAAATTTTTGTATAAGCATGCTTTTTTCCTCAGGCGTTTCATTGAAAGAGTAAGTTTTAATCTGAGATAGCTACATGAACATGAATGGATACTTCCAAACCCTAATATGTGCTATAAGGAAGAACTAACGTGGTTGATTAATTAATGAATTTCTAAAGCTATACAATGGTGATCTTGATAAATGAAACATGATTGTGAAGACTGAATTGAAAAGTGTTTTCTTTGCTCTGGTCTTCATAAAATATGTTGGGGGGGACGCAGTTAATTTGCAGATGTAGAATACCAGAAGAACAGACTAAAGAATATTTAAATAAGATGCATTCAAGTCGGCAGAGGCTGGTGAAATTCACCCTAGAATACTGAAGGAGCTAGCTGCAGCAGTGTCTGAACAGCTACCACCCGTATTTGAAAAATAACAAGGATGGTGGGTGTTCTGACAGAGTGACTTGCTCGGAAATGGACAAAAATCAGTAGATTAAAAAAATCTCATAACACAGTCCAGCGCTATGTTTTCATACATTTGTTAGGAAAATAGATAAAATTATTATAAAGCCACAGCAGGTTAAAAAACCCAACCGTTTAAGTTGTAATATGTCATTATTGATGCTCTCTGTCAAACAAGAGAACTTTTGAACCAGCTTTTTCCAGTGGTTTGTCCTGGTCCTAGCACTATTCATTGTTTGTTTAACTGTTCAGATGATAAAGTACAACTTACAAAATTTGTGAATATTGCTCAGCTTACAGATGACACCAAGTTTGTAAGTGTTTTGGCAGAATGGAGTTCAAAAGTAGCTTAGAGAAATAGCTTGAAATCAATAGAAGAGTCAATAAAGACAAAAGTCTAATGCTACACTTGGGAAGGAAAAATCAAATTAACAAACACAAAGTGGTGAATAATTGGGTAGGCAGTACTACTTCAGAAAAGGATCTGCACATCATTGCAGAGCATAAATTGAATGCATCAGCAAATTATTCAGAAAATGGCAAATCTCATCCTGGTGTCCTTGTTATAGGCAGGACACGGGGGTTTACTTTTCTGTGTGTTTCCCTAAGCCTTGTGTTAGACTACAGCATCTGGTTTTGGATGCCACACTTGGAGAGGCATAGGTAATTTAGAGACAGTCCAGAGCAGAACAAGAAGAAGAATGAGTTTAGAAAATGTAATCTTTCGGAAATATTAGAGTGTGCTAGAATTGTTTGGCCAAAATGGAGAAAATTGAGGTGGGATGGAACAGTGTTACAATGTGTAGAAGGTAGTTAATAAGAAGGTGGTGATCAGTCGTTGTTTATTCTGTTCAGAAAAGGGAAGCATATGCGGAAAAATAATGCGATTAATTTGCCAATGATCGAGACTGGACTTGGGGGAAATCTTTTGAACTCTAAGGATACTTAGGAATTGGAATAGCTACCTGGGTGGGTTGTGGAGTCTCCATTTTCTTCTTCAGTCTGTCCGTGATGATCTGGATTAACCAGAAACTGAAAATGGACAAAGTGAGCTCTTAAATCCCTTCCAGTCTTTCACTGCTGTGATTCATTTTGTGTGTGTGTGATTCTTTTTTTTTTTTTTTTAATGTACCAAGGAAGTTATAGACTGTGTGTCTGCCGCTTTTAAAGTTAATTACATATCTGGAATATTTTAACCCTGGACCTTTACTGAAGCATATCAGTAGCCCTGAAGAGTTAACACTTGTAAAGCTTGTTAAAATATGACCACAAAACTCTCCAGAAAATAGAAACCCAGAGATCATGTCTTATTTCAGAAATGGGAAAATATTCCTTGTGAATACTTCCAAAACTAAATACAGGATACGCAGCTTTAAGGGGTGAAGAAAGTGAATATTTTTCTTTCAGAAAATTCTGAAAAAGTGAAGTTGTTATGCACCTTGAAGCCCATATCCCATCCCTGTCTGTGAAAACTGTCATAATTTTACAAAACTGCAACTATAATACTATATATGAACCATAGTGTATTTTCTAGCAGTTACTTTTTTTTGTTGAATTTTTCTATTCTGAGATACTAGTAACTCTGTTCTTTAAGGATTTTCAAAAGCTGCCAAATTATTTAAAATGATTATTCAAGCCATCTTTATAAAAATGTGTTAAAAACTAGTGGTGTGTTGGTGTCCAAGTTAAATGAGTCAGACTCTGGAAAAAATAAAGCTGGCATTACTTGAGGGTTTTGTTACCAAAAGAAACATGCCCTTCCCTACTGTACTCTTGAACCTGGAAGCACAGATATTCCAGTTCCTACCCACCCTGGCTTATAATGCTGAGTAGTCAGGTTTTTTTCTTTCTCTATTTTCTTTTCCCTTTTTTTTTTTTTATTTAAAGTCATATGTGTGAGAGAAACTGACCTTTCAAAGTGGTACATTATTCTTTTACTCGTGCCATAAAAAAGCCAGATAAATGTTTCCTTGGAGTATACAGACCCAAGTAATACCATGTATGTATACATCTAAATCTGCCACTAGGAGTAGTTTTCAGTGTTTACAGCTCCCTTCAGGACCTACATAAAAGGCCCGTGATAAGATGTCGTAATCTCAAACGTAACCTAAAGCTTCGTGATTTTCCCACTTGTTTGACCTCAGGAATCTGTGGTTGATGATACTTTCTCTGTTTGCAGGGATGTCTCGCTGTTTCTTGCCTTTGTAAGTGCACTGCTTATGCTTCCTTCGTGGTGGAAGGCGTCATCGTGGCTGCTGTGGGGACTAGTTCTGCTTGTCTATGCAGTCTTTCGAGTGTGGGGCACATGGAGGACAGCCAAGCTGCAAATGTCCCTGCGAAAATACTGCATCCAGCTGGAAGAAACAGTGGCGAATAGCCGAGCTTTTACTAATCTCGTGAGGAAAGCTCTACGACTCATTCAAGAGACTGAAGTAATTTCCAGAGGATTTACCCTGTGAGTCTATATTTCACTTTATTTAATACACAGATCCATTCAAGCCAGATGTCTTCTAAAATGGTCTTGTTACACTGTCTCCCATAACAAGTGGAATTACTGAAAAACATAATACTTAAAGCTTTTCATTTACATAAAGTAGTATAATTACCATTCATACTAAAAGTATAAATTCTAACAACTCGGTGTTAAAACCCTGCATCCTGAAGGAGAATTAAGTCTCACAAAACTCATATGCCTTTGAAATCTTCTGCTCTGCTATCAATGAAATACATGAAGAAATGGATTTTCAACCAATTTAGTTCACTATTTTGGGGAGTCATTTAGAGGGTTGTTTGTTTGAGGGTTTTTTGTATCTTATATTACCAAATCTATGTAAATAAACTCTCCTGCAAGTAATCATTCATATTTTAGAAAACAAGATAAAATGAAAATCATTCTATTTTTATTTAACAAATTACAGTCTGAAGTAATGAGAACACAGCAATCAGCAAAGACCATCAAAGGTCATTTCCCACCTCAAATCAAGTTTACATTACTCTCTTTTTTCTTGCATACAATTGTTGAGATGTTTAGATTCTTAAATTATTTACTGCTGAATTTGCCTCTCGTCCACTTAAGGGATGTGAAAGTGTTCCTGGTTATTTAGGTCTTGTAGCTATTTGGTAATTTTTGCTTATTTGCTATGTGAAAGGACATCAGAACATGTTCAGTGTATGCAATGATCCCAAAGCCAACAGGCCCGCTTCTTTGCACTCTCATTGCCATCTATGCTTTTCTCTTGTAACAACCTATGGTTAGATATGTACCTGTGCCAGTTAGACTTAAGGTTAAAGGAGGTGGGAAATGCCAACAGCTAAAATCCAGTTGACTTCTTTCTAAAAACAAGAAAAAATTCCCTTGTGTGTACCAAGAAATTGTTTGTTCATGCCAGACCAACTATTCTGCGCTCAGGCACATGTTTTTACATGCAAGCTTGAAACTGTAGACTTAGTGTTTTGAATTAATTTTTTAGCTTGAGATACCTTCAGTATGCTTCACTGAAGAAATGTTTCATTCTGCCTTTGGAATGCATAAGCATGTCTTCAGTCTGCCTAGCTATGTGTTTTGTTTTGGTTTTTGCTGAAGAAGCATATAGTTAAGCAGTAGGCAGTCTTATCTTTGCAAACGGGTTCTTAAAAGAAATTATTGTTAGGGCTTGTCCAAATTACAGATGAGAAAAACATTTGGATTTTTTCCTGAGTTTAAGCAAACGAACTTGTGGTCAGTGTCTAAATTGCTGGTGCCTTGTTCTTTTACTACTTATCTTAGATAACAGATTAACAAAAACCAGACTGGTCTTTAAGCTGATGCTTGATCTAATAGCCTCTTCACTTAAAACTTTGGCAAGCTTTTCAAAAGACTTTGGAGTATGGATGGAGTGGGAGAAGTCTGACATTGGAACAATCGTCCAGTATGAAGAAGTCAGTGCTGTACAGGTTTTGGTTTGGTTTAGCCTGGAGGAAGTTCTAACTCAAGAGTGTCCTCTTCTGCATTCACATATGCAAGAGATGCTGCTGCACAGGGCACCATGAAATGCTTTGCTTGGGATAGCGCTTCATGTATGATCCAGAAAAATAGCTATCCCTTTTTTCTTCCAGAATTTTGCTACAATAAACCTTAGCAGAACAAAGTTTAGTATGTTCTCCTGTAGTAACCTCGTCAAAGCCTTAATGCTTGTTCAGAAAGAGTCATATGGCAATAGAAATGGTTGCAGCTGAAAGGTTAATGAGTATCTTCTTGTGTCATTGTACATCCTTGAAGGAATGGGTTTTCAACCAGGTAGCATAGCACCCTGTTCAATAATATGTATGCTGCTGTTTTAATATACTGCTAGCTCAGCATAGTTTGGACTGTGCATTAACCATATTGTGAATGGAAAGATACTGAAGCTGACATTTAAATAGTACTGAGTTCAGATTTTGGCTAGCTGTATTTAGCTAAACTCTGATATGGCAAGCCCAGGTCTGCAGCTTTGGCCTGAAGTTCCTTGCGTTCCACCGCTGGTTTTTTTTCCCCATTGCACCATCCATTGCTATGTTCTTGTAGGCTAATTTACATATGCTTTGAAATATCTATGGCTTTGCTTTATTCTACCCTATTTGCCCCTTGTTAATTGATATTTGACTATCTCTGTAAATGTTAAATTATTCTTGATGAGGTTTTGGTCAGTTGTCCACTGGTTCACTAGTTCACTACGGTGTGGTAGTGACTGCTATATGCTTAACCAATTCAAGCATCGTTTTGCCTTCATTCCCCTCCCACCCAAAAAAACCCACAGCAGCCACTTAGAAAAAGAACTAAGAACCCTGTTAGGCCTCCCTTATATTAGCTGCTCTCAAAGGCAACTGGATATTCCAATTTCAGAATGGCCTTCAGAAGTGTTTAACGCTGCTTTTGGCATTTCAGGTATGTCTGCAGGGTACAAGCTCTGCGATGCAGAGATGGCCGAGACCTCACCAGGGTAGTTTGGATTACAGAAATTGTGTAGCCAAGGTAGGGCAGTGCTCTACTCAGGCAGAATGGCAGTATTTCTGTCTAATTGCTTCATTAGCAATTAGACAAATGAAACCTGATCATGGGTTGCAGCCTGGAATTTCCGCTGGGTAATGGAAGTATGTCCATTGTCTTGCACATTATAAAATGAAAACTGTAGAATACGTAATGAAAGGCTGCAGCAATAAGCAGCAAGTAGTTATTTCCTTGTCTGTCACTGAAATAATTAGCTTTTCTCCAAAAGGCTCCCTTTCTACTATATTTTAAACTAGAATCAAGCTCTACGAGCACATATTGGTGTATATAGCATCTTTGTAAAACTGCTTTCATGTTGGAGTGCAGTAATAGGTTTTTATTAATGTGTCTGTACAAGTTTGTTAAAAGTTGAGAGCCTATTTAAAGTTTGGCTTGTGAGATTAATGGAGAAATAATTCACTGTTCTTTACAAGTAAAATGGAGTTAGAGCAGTAGGAAAGAGGAAATTCACCCTTAACCTTTTTTTCTTCTTGCTATTTGTGGCAGATACGCAAAGCTGATAACGTTTTGTAAGTCCAATTAAAATATATACAAGATAAATGGAACATTAGGAGGTTAGGGGTATGGCATGTCTGGCACAGACATTTGTAGCAAGTTATGCTAATTTAAGATTACTGGAATAAAAAAGAATTATTTTATAAAAAAACACTGAAACAAGCCTTCCCAGAAGGAAAGCAAATTGTTTTGCTGAATACTGGCAGTACATGCTGTGCATGAGTTGTGCTATATTTGTTCTGTAAAGGAGCTGGAAATGCTTACATCACTGTAGCAGAACATAGATCTCTTTCTCTTTTTTATGGTAGAAGAATTTTGCTCCTTTTCTTTGAGCCTGCTTCTGACAATTCACCCAGGGCTTGAGTCTACAAACTGATGTGAGAGTTTATCCATAAAAACTTCCAGTTGTTACCTTCAAAAGCTAGGGAAACGTTAGAGGTTGGCATGTACTACATTATATGCTGTGTTCCCTAGTGATACGTGTGGCAAGACTAGCATTTTAATTTTACTTTTAGAAATTGAAATTAACGCTGTTTGTTTTTATTTTGTTCAGATTTTAAAGTACTTTATGAGATGTTATATAAACCATTTTAATACCACTCATAGTTTAATATGGTACGCAGATATTTTAAGATGGTATTTCAGCTAGTGTATTCAATATACTGCTGTATTTGGCATGAATCTCCTTGCGTTAATCATATTTAACATACTGATATGGGTCCAGCCTTGCTCACTGTGTGGGCTGCATTGCTTTTCATATTTGACAGTGAAGGCCATAAGCTATTTCCCCTCCCGGTCAATGTGCAGCATGGTCCAGCTAAGCACATGCAGTAGGACTGATGTTTTTCCAGCAGGGTCAGGTCTGCTGGCTTAGTCAGCTCTTCAGTCAGATGGGCTACAGAAATAGTTACCAATGCAGGAACCCACCTCAGTCTTGCCAGCTACCCTGTATGCTTTTCCCTTTTAAGTGACTGTGGACATGAAATCGCCTCCTCACCGTGCACTGGGAAAGGTGAGAGCAGAAGCAGGCTTCCAGTCCCCAAACAATTCATCACAATTCATCGTCCTGTTGTCCACACTACGTCCGTTCCTGAGTTGATTCTAGTAAAAACAGTCCCAGCAAGTAGAGTGCACCTAGGCTATTTTCAGTTTCTCAGTCATAGGTTTGGCATCAGACTGTATGTGAATAGATATAACTGGATATTAATCTTTTTTTTCCTTTTCTACAGCTTAACGCTACACAGACATGTTTAACATTCATCCAGTTCACAATTCAGTTTATTTCCAGATGAGGCAATTTCTTACAGTTCTAAAGCCATGTTGAAGTATATTCTAATAGGCAAATGGCACGGTTTCTTTTAAATGTATATTTACCTGAATATGTGGACACCAAAATATATTTTCAAATATGTTTGTATAGTTGCATACATAAACATGTGTTTACCTGTCAGACTCCCACAAACACAGCTGTCATTCATTGCATGGTGATAAAATCTATGTCACCACTCAAATAATATTTCTGTTGACCTAGAGAAGATTCTGCATGGAGAAGGTTGAAAGAATATAGTGTTTTGCATGAAAAACAATATGTAGTAGCACATTTTTTCTGCAAAAATTATTTAAAGAACAGATTTGCATATAAAGAGGTGTATGTTAAATATCTGTGTGTTAAAACTTCCGAAGCTTACAGTGGGCTTGTGATAGTTTTGTATCAGAGATAATGTTATGGCCTGTCTACCCTTAGTGTATCATTTTGGACAACTTTGGAGAAAACAAATGTCCTCAGGAGTTTTGCCATGGCTCAGATGAGAATAGAAAATCAGGCTGTCTACTGGGGAATCCTGGCTGCTTATCTGAAATTTTGATTAAATATATCATTGATATGATGGATTTTTTTTTTTTTTTGCTCTCATAGTTACTGAGTGGTTTGAAAAAGTTTTCTGAGTAATGGAATAAGAAAACTGATGTACTGTCTTTTAAAAATACTTTAGGACATCTGTACAGTTGTATCACATTTTACTTTTCAAGTTTGCTTGACAGGGTCAGTGCCGCTTGCCCATTTAATAAAGCTGGACAGCATCCTAGTCAGCATCTTATTGGTCTCCGGAAAGCCGTTTATCGATCTGTCAGAGCCAACTTTCGAGCTTCAAGACTGGCTACTCTATACATGCTGAAAAAATATCCTTTTTGTAAAAAACCATGGGTTCAGATATTCCACGTTACCTACCTGAAATTGTGCCAATGTTTAGAGTTAGTATGTCTAGAAACATACAATATCTAATTACCTATCTAAACAAGATAAAGAAAAGGTAGCATAGTAAATTGGGGCTTATGCTTGGTTTGGAACATTCTTAAAATTTTTGTCTTTTTGTGTACTGTGCAGTGTGAGATAAGATTCTGTGCACTGAAAACATTGTCCCAGTTACTGACACCCATGCCCTTGGTGTAAGTACTGACAATGTGTTTCATAGCCCTTCAGGATTTTGTTTTATAATTCCTCTTAGCCATTTTTTCCCTTGCACCAAAATACCCTCTTCTCTGAACAATATGGCCTTTCACTCGACATCCCCGTGTTCAAAGGTAAGTTGATTCCCTGTTTCAGACAAGCTAGGTGAAACTCTGATTACATTAATTAGCCAAAAGGCACATGTAAGAGCAAGGAGTTTCTACTCTGAATCAAAGCAGAACACTTTGTTCAGATTCCATTTTGTGAAGTGTCATCTGTATTTCTTCGGTGAATTGTATACTTTCTTTAATGGCATTAGCATTTCAAGGGTTCCTTCTATGTTTATTGTACTTATTGTACTACATAGGAAATAACAATGTCTTCACCCTGTATTATAGCAAAAAATAAAACAGATATGTTCCTGATCTGAAAAAACACATGTAGGGAAACAAAAGCTGGTGGTAATGTGAGTGTTGAAAATCTGACATGACAAATTACTTGTTTTGCCTTCCTGGAACATAATATTTGACTAATATATCTTGCCTGGCAAATGGATGGATATATTGAGTGATGATGTGTACACACACAGAGGCACACACAAAGCTACAAGTGCGTGCATTCCCTTTGAAGGAAATGAGTATTTCTTTGCAAAATAATAACTTGTGTGGGGATAGGCATCCTCATTCTGGGCTCAAGACTTCACTCTTAGCTCTGAGGAATGAGGTGGATTTGCTATGTAAAGAAAGAAAAAAATACTCTGACTGGTTCAGATACATTGATAAGAGCAACTGATACCTAGCTTGGAAATAATCAAGAATCACTTCTAAGAACATGGGAAGAGAGATCTGAAGATAGGCTCAGTTAACATGGCCTCCCCAAATATCCTCCAGCATGAAAAAAGTCAGTCCAGCAGTGGTTATGACAGGTGTGTAGATTGTTGCTGTGGCTGGGGAAGTTACAGGTTCAAGGAATATTGGTGTATATTACACTGTCCACTAGTTTTGTAACTGCTAACTTAAGGAATAGCTTTTAAATTAAGGAATGGGAGATAAGAAAGTTTTGTTTACTTTGGATAATTAGACATTTATATCTGTCTTTGAAAAATGTTTAAGATGGAAGTTCCATTATACCAAATTATCATGCAGATATCACAGTAGTAAGGGCCAGCAGAAATAAATGGCCAAAAAATTTATTGAAGTTGCGTGTATATAGATAGGTTCTTGATAAATGGAAAGAGAAGCATTATTTTTGTACAGAACATAGTGGCAAAAACAGTGGTAGCATGTGAGCTGAGATGCAGGCTGGGCCAATTCTGCGGTGCATGAAAACTGAAAGTAAGGAATTTAAATGTAAGGAAGGTGAGTAAAGGATTCCTCCTCCCCACCAGGGTAATTAAGAGCAGCTTTAAGGTAGTTCCAAGTTGCCTTAGTTTGAATTTTTCCCTGTGTACCGTGAATGCCTGAAAATGTTATGTGTATTACATGGGTACTGATGGCAAGGAGCATCTTTCAAATAGGTTCCAGTGCCTTGTGCAATTAAATAGTTCTCTTATGCTGGAGGGGCCAAAGATTCCTTCATGTCGAAAGCATTCACATCTGCCACTTGTGACAACTTTAATACCCTTGTCCATCATCAGATTGTTAGCACAAATCTGGCCTACAGCAAGGAGAAGGAGCTGGAGAGATTAAATAAAGGAGTGAGGTGATAAATTGAAGGAAAGGAATGTTGATAAATTAAAGGAAAGGCACTTCCATCCAAAGCCTGGAAATGAAATCCCAATTCTGACTTTTACAGTTCTTTTTAGTAAGTTCTGCTTTGCACAAAATCAGAAGAGACTCTCGATTTTAACTCCTCTAGGTTATCTGAGTATGAATTAATGAATTGCTATTTGAAATTTGCTTTTTCTGAGCATTAAGAGAGACATGAATCTAGTAGCACTATTAGTGATTTACACAGGCAACAGCAAAACAAAATGCTTTTATTAGAGAAAAAGATATTAGAGAAACATTCCAAATATTTAAAATTTGGATTAATATTACAAAATGACATAAAACCCCCAAAACCTATTTTCCCTGGTTAGTCATAATACTTTTCAAATAAACGTTTTTTGTTTTACTGAATATTGCTTTGTATTTTTGTTGCAGAGCAGATGTATCTCTGTATTTAGGCAAGTGAAAAACTGAGTTATTTTTGCTTGGAACAATTTTCAATAGGAATTTAATATACAAAACACCTCCTAGTCTCAAGGGCAACAAAAATTGAATCTTCCCAGCTAATACACTAAAGATCAAATATTAGTTCCATTTTAACTGACGGCTGACCATTCTTTAGGACGATTTTTCTCTTTAAAGAATAAGGAAGTAGTAATTTCTTAAGAGTGTGAGCAAATACACAGGACAGGCACTGCTTTGAACCATGGAGTGTGCATTTCATGGAAACATTTATGTGCATGTATAAATGGGAAATAAACTTCCATATTACAGCTTGCTTTCCTTGGTTGATGGTATTCAGTTGATACTGCAACGTGGGCATGATACTTGTCATTCAACAACAGTGGTGAGCTTTTGACTCCAGAGATCCTTTCTGTGTGATGTCCAGTTATCAAAAGAAGGTCCTCGTCTGTGACGGCCTTCTCGGTGGTATACGGGCCTACAAAAGGATGATAATGTGAAGTATGTCCTATTTTCCTTCATCCTTGTGTTTCTTATAATAAACCTGGAAATCTGAGATTGAAGTTTATAATGCAGTGAAGATAATTATTGCCTTAAGGCTATGGTAAACATGTCTTGAACTGAGACGTGTATTATTAGATATAATGGTTAAAGTATTGTAGAAAATGGTATCAAATTTACTACTGTAGTAAAAGGTATACTTTGATTTAAGCTTTCATTTAAAACATTCTTATATATTCAGAATTTAGTAGAAATATCTGCAGCTGAATTATTTTTCAAGCTTACTATGTCAGAACATCCTGTTCAAAAATAATTTGCAACAAGATCAATTTACTCGTTTATGGTTTAATAAGGACTGATAATTTTCTCTACTTTGAAAATATGTATTTATATGGCCTTAACAAAATCAGCCAAAAAGCCTCTTATAGGAACTGTTTTCTAAGACAGGTTGCATGTATGTAATGTTAAGTCAAAAAAGTGTTCAGAAATAAACAAAATCTATTTCAATGGGTTATTTTTTTCCCAGAAAAAGTCATTTCAGTGAATGATGTTGTACAGACATACATATGTTTGAGCTAAATTCTACTGTGAATTTTCATACTTACATTGGTTTAGATCTAGACCTTTAAACCTATACAGTGAAATACAGAAATGTTTAATCTTAAAGAGATTTATAGATTTGTATCTATACTGGAGAAGGGTATCCAGTATCCAGTTCCTGAGAGAATTAGCTGTGGCCAACTCATGGCAGTGATGACCTGGAAAGATGGAGAGGAACAAACGGTGGATGAATTGGCTGGTCAACTTCGGCAATACAAAGAGTCTCTCATCTTCCCTCATCTCGGCTGTGGAGAAACCGTCCCGGGAGTTCTCGCAAATCAGAGAGGATAGGGC
>NW_008796109.1:435729-453139 GCF_000699145.1 Aptenodytes forsteri
CAATTGTACTGTGCATCACTTGCTTTGTGTATTATTATTATTGTTATTATTATATCATGATTATTATTGTTATTATTATTTTATTTCCATTATTAAACTGTTTTTATCTCAACCCACGAGTTTTTCTCACTTGTACTCTTCCAATTCTCTCCCCCATCCCCCCGGGGGGGCGCAGGGAGGAGTGAGCAAGCGGCTGTGTGGAACATGATTATTATTGTTATTATTATTTTATTTCCATTATTAAACTGTTTTTATCTCAACCCACGAGTTTTTCTCACTTGTACTCTTCCAATTCTCTCCCCCATCCCACCGGGGGGGCGCAGGGAGGAGTGAGCAAGCGGCTGTGTGGAACTCAGTTGCTGACTGAGGTTAAACCACAACAACTAAGTAAAAATAAATAAGTATAAACATCTGAATTAAATACAGATTTTATAGCCATCAGTATTTCTCCTACCAAAATATCTGCAGCAAATCAGGTTTTTATGTTAATGTATGTCTCAAATGTGTTAGAGGGAGATCTGTCGGAGGAACCTGTTACAGAGAATTAAAAATCTTAATTCACAGTTTTATTCATGGTGATACAAATTGCATAAACTTGATACGTTATCATTACTTCAATAAAACTAGAAGTTTAGCAGTACTTGCTTGTGGCTTTTAGCTAGACAGCTGCCTTCAGTGAGTAGAATAAATTAATACTGTCTTAATTAAAATTTGTTCCCATGTAAAATAGAAAAAAAATGCAATTATACTTTAGCCTTATACCAGGCGTTTGTATCAAACTTGGTGGACCAGTGATTTAATGGGGTGGAAAGTCATATTCCTTACATTTTACATGAAGGGACAGTTGGGTACTTGCAGAAACAATTCAGCATTTTCTCATGCCGTTCTTATTCTGATTTGTTCATATCGGCAAGAGTACGTTGCTCAAAATCATAGAAGAAAAAGTCAGAAGGGAGAAAAGAGAAGAGTATTTCTCTTTTAATCTGGAAGATAAGGGTGTAGCAGGATGAAATGGCTGAAAGCTTAAACTAGAAATTAGGCATTTTGGGTTAAGTATTTAGAGGATATTGCGCAGACCAGTGTCATGGTTTAACCCCAGTCGCAACCGAGCACCAGACAGCTGCTCGCTCACCCTCCCCCTGCCTCCCCATGGGATGAGGGGAGAGAATCGGAAAAGCAAAAGTAAGAAAACTCATGGGTTGAGGTAAGAACAGTTTAATACTTGAAATAATAAGATGATAATAATAATAACAACAACAACAATAATAAATTGTAATGGAAAGTAAAACAACGAGAGAGAGAGGAACAAAACCCCGGGAGGAAAAAAAAAAATGAGGTGATGCAACCACTCACCGACCAACGCTCAGTCAGTCCCCGAGCAGCGGCCCCCCCCGCCAGCTTTCCCCAGTTTATGTACTGAGCATGACGTCACATGGTATGGAATGTCCCTTCGGCCAGTTTGGGTCAGCTGTCCTGGCTGTGCCCCCTCCCAGCTTCTTGTGCACCTCCAGCCTTCTCAGTCGGTAGAGCACGGGGAGCTGAAAAGTCCTTGACTTAGTATAAACACTGCTTAGCAACAACTAAAACATTGGTGTGTTATCAACATTATTCTCGTCCTAAATCCAAAACACAGCACTGTACCAGCTACTAGGAAGAAACTTGACTCTATCCCAGCTGAAACCAGGACAACCAGTCACTACTAGCGCAACAAATCTGCACTATGTTCCATTGAATTGTGTAATAACTCAGGCAATACTTCAGTCAGCGTGCTAGTTGCTTAATATTTTTATACTTAAGAGCCTTGTGGGTTCTGCGTCATGGGACTCTATGGTTTATTCACTGATTTAATTATATGCAAGCTGGATGGAGGAAATTTTGTAGCTTATGTTACTGGATGACGTTAATAGTCTCATCCTCAGCTGGTGCAAGATCGTGTGATACTCCGTTTCCATTGAACTATATTGATAGGTGGGACCTGGGCATTGGACCATATAAACTGAAAAAACTTTAATTTTGTTGTAAGTGTAAGGTGTCGTTCTCTGATGGCAAGGCATAAACAGTGTTATAAAAACAGACATTGGATGGCAGTACTTTGAACTGAATGATATCTTACCCCATTAAGGTGGAATGGACATAAAATGCATTCTATGTCTTTGAGATGCACTGAGCACACAGGGAAACTTGCAAATTTCCTCTAGTAAATCTAGTAAAAAATTGTTCCTTCTCCTCTGTAAAAATTTAGTTACTGCATCATGCAATGTTAGAAAAACACATACCTTTTAACTTGGGAAAGAGAAAGCTCACACAAGAAAACAGTAAGCTGAACAAAAAGTAGTACCCTCTTTGGTTCATAAAAGCCTAAATCAGAAATCCGATGCTGGAAGGTCTGAGTAAAGATACTTGGGCATTTTTCAGTGCGATGTTTCCTCCTTGACCAGCCAGTTCATCACATGCTTAGCTCATCCCTTCCCACCTGGTGAGCAGGTGAGAATTCTATAAAAGAGCAGCTTGGATTTCACAGGGATATTGTGAGGCCCTCCTGTTAGATCTTTAGCTGGGAATGTGCTTTTGAAGAGCAAAGTATGACTATTAAAACTGTTACGTACAGGGGTACATTAGTGTTCTTGCTTTTCTATAGGTAAATAAATTGGCCTCCTGACAGAGGTTAGACATTCACTGTACAGATATTTTATTCTGGACTTGACAGTTTATTATTAAGTAGCTTTGCCTTCTCTTCTTCCAAGCTAATAAGGAATGTAAGTTAAACAGAGGAATGAAATATTTTCACAAAGACACAGAAAAATTAAACTAACCTAAGGTTAGTTACTGTATTTTGGCTTTCATAGTGTCGTGGTTTAACCTCAGTCGGCAACTGAGCACCACACAGCCGCTCGCTCACTCAAAAACATTAGCACTAAAAATACTTGCCTTTTAGAGCAAAGTGCATGAAGGAAGTGTATTCGTGTATACGTATATGTTTGTGTGTATGTCTTTAAACTTTCTAAAGGTTTAGTCCTTAGGAAGCTAATGGGGGCATGGGATCAGTTCTCTGCTTTCATCTGTCACATAGAAATGGGAGTGGGAGGGCTGCAATAGAGCCAGGCGAGGCCGGAGGTGCGGGAGTCCACGGGGAATCCTTAGCTGAGACATAGTATTGATAAGTGGCTCCTTTGATCAAACCACTCATTTGAGATGTTGCCTGGAATTTTTTTTTAGCATGGCTTAGAAATTCATGTGTGTCCAGACTGCTTTTTATGGTGTTCATGCTGTTGGAAATGTCTTGTTGCGGGAAAAGATTAACAAGGAGTATAATTAGTCTCTGAGATAACTGGTCCTGAAGGGTTTTGACCAGACTTTTCAATCTCTGATGGACTCACCATCCTCATCCCATGTGCTCCATCTGCTGGGCATGCTGTCAGGTTAACTTAGAATAGACACCGTTTATGTGAGGCAGCTGTTGGTGGCAACAATAATATTCTGTTCCTAATTAAATTCCATTGCAGATTTTTGTCTGAACACTTAATAGACTGCTTTCTTCCTGGACTTTGGGGAGAAATTAGGGAGAAATGTGTTTGTTTGTTTAGAGCCTGGACATTTTGCATTGCTGTTTCCTGGGATGCAGAATATTTTTTTTTTAATGCAATGTTCTTCTTCTCAAGTGGTAAAAATTTTCTTGAGCAAATCACTTTTACAAGTTCAATCCCGTGAGAATTTAGCACGTGGAAAATTTGGGAGTGAAAGCGGGTGGAACTTGTAACTTCCCCAGAAAACATACTAGTTGGACAAGAGACAAGTGCTTCTAATCAGCTTTATGTGCCCCAAGAGATGAGAGCATTCAGTTTGTAAATTGAAATATAAATGAAAGAAACCATAGTTTAAATTAAGGCCTTATTTTCATGAATGCTTTACAAATATCTTCTTCTATATATATTTCTGTGGAACAAATGTGCTTATGACCATAAGTTGTATGTTTCTGTTTTAAAGCAAATTTTACTATTTTGTGACTGGGTTACTATCCAAAATGTGCAGAAATCTTGATCTGTTCCTCCTCCCCCTTCCCCAGCATGAGGTTAGCCTAAAATTAATGCTATTTTAAAGTAAACGCTGCCTAGTCTATGAATTATTTTTATCTGTCTTCTGGTATCGGTTATGTTGTGCTTGCTTCCTACTTTTTAAGCATTTCTGAGGACTGGAAATGTACATTTTCCTACTCAGAATTTAAATGTGCTGAATAGTGTTGATAGATAACAGTTCACCGCTGTTCCTGCCAAGATCATGGTGGCTTTACAGCGATGTCATCAATAAAATTAATGGTATGACAATCGGGGAACTCCTGTTCTTCACAGTACTATCTGAAATGTCAAAGAGCAGTTATTGTAGAGATCTCTGAGCGGTCTCTCCACAGGCAGAACTCGCAGGGAATTCCCATCATCCTGAGTTTGGTCTATAACGTAGGCTACCTTTGAAACTTAAAATTGCACAATTGTTCTCCTCTTTCCTCTGTTAAATATGTGATTTCTGGTTTAAGATTGACATGAGCTACTGCTTGGAAACTTAATATTTAAAGATAAGATAGTTTCCTCACTTGAAAGGGATGCAGGGATTTTTCATCGGTCTGTTTTGTTTCTTTTTATGTGTTTGTATTTAGACGTAGGTGTTTTGTCAATGTATTATCTCTCATCCTTCTAAGAGCCTTTAAAACTTGTGCTCTGAATAAGGCTTGCAAAACGTTCGATTAAACAGGATTCAGGTGGATTTGGGTGGAATGTATGTGCTTCATACAAATTGCCAGAAAGAAGAAATGTTATTAGGTGTTTTTTCCTTTTCTGTGTGTTTAATGCAAAAGTTGCTTTGTTAACCACCTTAACTCCAGCTAAACCTACCCTCTGAACTCAGAGAGTGACAACGTGACCAGCTACATCTGTGTAGTCCCCTTTAAGGAGCTGGGTCTGGGACTGAGCGAAGAGCAGGTCTCTGAAGAGGAGGCACACAATCTAACCGATGGCTTCAGCTTGCCTGCGCTCAAGGTAACCTCTCCTAGAAGGACATAGGCATCCATGCAGGCTCCTGCTGAAAATCTCTTTCAGTTGTCATGAAGCCCTGTGGCTTGTACGTACTAGCCTGTAGTAACACAGTCAACTGAGGGGGAGATGTAATCAGTCTCATATCATGTGTTTCTACATTTACTGGCATTTAGGTGATTTCTTTTTGCATGTAGTTGAAGAGAAGTTGCACAATACAACATTAGGCTTTTTTTCTGCAAATCATGTAAATTCGAGTCAGTGTTTCATAATCAGCTTGATCAATCTCCTTCTTAAACATGATTTTTTGCTCTCTGATTTCACTTGATCCCAGCTGAATAAAATAATTTCCAGATTTGTACTTACATCTTTTTTAGCTAATCTCTTGACTTGAATAAAAAGAGAGGTCAGAAGATATAAATTAGTTGTAATTGCCAAAGGGAATAGCTGCATTTGGTTAAACTGGTGAGTAGAAATCATAAGCTTGGACCCCTGCTGCCGTGAGCCAGTGCGGTTCTTTGATCTTTGAAAAACATTTAACTGAACAGAATGACAACCATATAACGGCCTTTTTATCTATTTTGTTTTGAGATGTTAGGTATTTTTAATTTGCATGAGTCAATGTTTGCAATTGGAAAGAAGATCTAATTTGAATGCAAGCCTTCTACACTCTAGTGGTTTTCTGCCAAGGCAGTTCCCTTTTAACATTATTTTTTTAATGGAAAATTCCGTTATTATGTGACTTCTGTGTTTCTGTGGGGTTGGCTTTTGTTGCATTTTATTCACTTAATTCCTAGACCTTGACTTCTTTTGTTCTGACGGTAAATGTTACCAGTAATAGTGATTGCTAAGCTCTGAGGCTTTGTCTAATTAGTCATAAGCTAAGAGCTACATCAGATGTAAGCTTTTGGGATTTTTTTCTTGCCTTTTCATTAGCTGAAGTTTTAATTGCAACCATGCAAGCCCACTTATTTACCCGCTTCTTTTTAAGCACAAGAAGCCAGTTAGAGGTGCCCAAGCTTGTAAGCTAAGTCTTTGTTTACCTGCAGTTTGCAGTAATTTAACTGAAATCCATTTTAGTTAAACTGGTTGGGATGCTTTCTGGGTACAGTTAAGCTCACAACTAGTAAATTTCAGGTTACGTTAACTCATAACAGACAGTGATGTAGGCTGGGTGTGGTGTAGTTGAACCAAGCTAAGTTAACATAAATCAGTCTTAAGCAGATTCCTCCATAGATAATAAAATAGATATACTTCGATAACCTTGGGACATATTTGCGTTGCCAGCCCTGGATTTATGTGCAGTCCTCTTCAGGGTTTTTTTTAATTTGAGAGAACTTGTCTTTATATTAAGATGCAGGTAGAATACAGACGTGTATACAGATTTAGTTAATATTTTAATTTTCATTCAAGCCCAGGTCTAGGCCAAATGACAAATGTAGCCTATGTCTTTTGGCTACCTTGTCCTTGAACTAAACCAATTTAAAGAGTGAAAATTTATGCCTTAAGAAAAAATACCGATTCAAGCTGAGGAGAGCCAGTTGGATGTTTTGGGTGAAGTTTAAGTGTCAGTAAAAATCATCAGAAGTCATTGGCAGAGGAAGCTATTTGCAACCCTACATACATCTGGAATTTCCTTTTCTCTCATCATCGTGCCTTTTTTCAGGTAGGTTTTGGATTATTATTATTATCAGTTCCTGAAGTCCACTACTTTTGTGTGCTACTTTTTCACTGCTTCTGCCTTATGTCTGGTGGAAGGGGTTGGTCGTCTTTTGTGCTTATTATAGCATGAGCTCTTGACTGTCTATCCAGAGCACCACACCTTCAGGAACATTTGGGTGATTGCTGCCCATTTGTTTGCTTTTTATTTTAGCACCCAGCCAAATCACAGTCTTGCATGTGTGCCCAAAATTGATTTCATATCATTCTGTGTTCTTTCTTCTCATAACCATCTTTTGTAAATTGAGAAATTTTTTTTTCTTTTGGAATATTTTATCAGTTTGCATCCAAGTATTTTTTATATACACTTGGGGTATATCAGACCACATCTATCTGAAGGCATTTAAATTTTTGTGTTACTATTCTGAATGTTTTGCTCTTGATTGTTTGCACACTGGAAAAAGCTGCTACTTGTCCATATTTTCATTCAAGCCCAGGTCTAGGCCAAATGACAAATGTAGCCTATGTCTTTTGGCTACCTTGTCCTTGAACTAAACCAATTTAAAGAGTGAAAATTTATGACTTAAGAAAAAATACCGATTCAAGCTGAGGAGAGCCAGTTGGATGTTTTGGGTGAAGTTTAAGTGTCAGTAAAAATCATCAGAAGTCATTGGCAGAGGAAGCTATTTGCAACCCTACATACATCTGGAATTTCCTTTTCTCTCATCATCGTGCCTTTTTTCAGGTAGGTTTTGGATTATTATTATCAGTTCCTGAAGTCCACTACTTTTGTGTGCTACTTTTTCACTGCTTCTGCCTTATGTCTGGTGGAAGGGGTTGGTCGTCTTTTGTGCTTATTATAGCATGAGCTCTTGACTGTCTATCCAGAGCACCACACCTTCAGGAACATTTGGGTGATTGCTGCCCATTTGTTTGCTTTTTATTTTAGCACCCAGCCAAATCACAGTCTTGCATGTGTGCCCAAAATTGATTTCATATCATTCTGTGTTCTTTCTTCTCATAGCCATCTTTTGTAAATTGAGAATTTTTTTTTTCTTTTGGAATATTTTATCAGTTTGCATCCAAGTATTTTTTATATACACTTGGGGTATATCAGACCACATCTATCTGAAGGCATTTAAATTTTTGTGTTACTATTCTGAATGTTTTGCTCTTGATTGTTTGCACACTGGAAAAAGCTGCTACTTGTCCATAGTAGTATGAGTACAAAGATGTAAATATATTATTTCAAATCCTGTAGATCCAAAATCTCAGAACAAGTAAATTGTTAGACCTGTTCTGTAGCTGACGGGGGTGGAAAAAAGCATGATGAGTAATTACTTTGTCTTCCTCGGTCTGGAATGCTTGAGAACAGATTTCAGACTACACCTCATAGTCACCTACAGTTGATCCCTTTTAATAAGGGCCAGTATTGCAGAGAAAAATGTCATAACCTTTCCTTTTCATTTGCGAGATATAAGATGCTACTGTTCTGTCATGGTCTACCGAGCCAAGAGTCTTCTCTAAACGGAGAAAACAGTTCATTTCATTGGAAATGAAAGTTCTCAAGAAATTGAAATTGTGGGTTTCAGATGGACTGACCTCTTTTATACCATATATAACATTGTGAATCGATTCATTTCTTACAAGCCTTTCCCTCCTTAGTGATAATAGTGAAAATTCTGACTTTGGCTGAAAAAATAATTAAGTTAGCTCAGCTTTCTTCAGATGTAGAATGTTTTTTATTGAAGTACAGTGCAATTAGACTCGTGTTTCAAGGTTGAGCATGGGGCAAAGCAGTAGTTAGTAGATCATAGAAATGATAGCTTGGCATTATAAAGGAAAAAAGATCTTCGCTGCCACTGGAATTTTGGCAGCCCTTTATGAGCTGTAGGGTATGTGGAGATTATAGCAAATAATGAAACTGCTGATGACAATATGAGTTTTTAGGCCTCTGACAACCTTCTGAGCATAATTGCATATAATATCCTTCATCGCGGAATTAACAGTCACCTAAGGTTCACAAGATCTGAACCTCACATGGTCTGGGATACCCTTCAAAAACATTCAGCGGATTTTTGCAGTTTTTCAAAGTTCCTGTTGCTGGCCGAGGAATGTTTTCCCATGGTGTATCTGTACATTTACTTTGGAGGCTGGCTGTCTTCCCAGGTGCACAGAGCTAACCCTACCCTGTTTTGCAGGTCCTCTTTCAGCTCTGGGTAGGGCAGAGTTCAGAATTCTTCAGGAGGCTGTTGCTGCTCCTCTCCCCAGCCAACGCATCCCCCAAGCCCTTGGTCTCCCCTGAACGGCTGCCTCATCATATCTTGTCTGATGTGACTCAAGGCCTACCTCATACACATGCTGCCTGCTTAGAGGAGCTTAAGCGAAGCTATGAGTTTTATCGGTACTTTGAAACTCAGCATCAGCCGGGTTTTGAACGGCCAACCAGAACAAAGCAGAAGTCAAGAGAGCTGAACAGTCTTCAGACAGCGGTACGCAGCTTGCAGCTTCATCTCAAGGCACTGCTCAATGAGTAAGTTTACACATGAATATGTGTAAATAAATATGTGTAAATATGTGTAAATATGCCTGTAGGAAGAAGGCTTCAGACTTGAGTTCTTTGGGTTGTCAGCTTGTATCCCAGATTAAAAACAAAAAAGGTGGATACGTATAGTCATTGGAGCCATAGGCATATCTTCACATAGTATGGGGTCAAAGATCCTTGGTTCAGTATGGAATCTGATATTGTTTCCTGGTTATTCTTTAAGTATCTGGTGAAAATTCAAAGCTAAGCAGTGCATTAAGATCTTGCCTCGCTTTTGTCACTGCCTTGAAAAAATCTGAAAACATACTTATCTTTCATTGATTTTGCAACATACCAAATGCTTTATAAGAAAGTTCAGCTTGTAGCATCCACCTAGTAAATATTTTTAAAGATTTGTCACTGCCTTGGTGAAATAGTTGAAACTGTCCTACTCCTTTAATCTTACATGTAAGAATTGCTCTAACGAATGCAGGTGAGCAATGTATCTTGATGTCGAGAAAAGGATCTTATTTTTAAAATGTTGGGGCATGTTTGAGGAGTTGGCTGAGTTAGAGCCTTAAAACATGAAGAAAATAACAGGATATTAAATGAAATACTTGAAGGAATGGTGAAGTCAAATATTTATTATTACTTATTTCTGTTCATCTGCTCATCACTTAGGGTAATAATTCTTGAGGATGAACTTGAAAAACTTGTTAGCACTAAGGAGACACCTGAGTTGACAACAGAAGCCCATCAGGTTCTGGAACAAAAACTAAAGTTTATTCAGCCTCATATCCAGGCAAGCAACAGCTGCTGGGAAGAAGCCATTTCTCAGGTGGAAAAAATGAGTGGAAGAAACCCAAATAAAAAAGGTAAATGTGAGAAATTAATTTGGCAACTAATGGGGTGCACTTTAGAGATGGAATGCTCAAATGGATCAAAGACAGCGTTCAGCCTGTGTATCAGAATTTTAGCTGAAGAAGGTCTTACAACCATACACTTTGAAAAACTATATACATATGTCAAACTTTTTCATTGTGATGACCTTGAAGCTTTTGTTTCAGCAAAAAACGTACACGTGTTAACTCAGTCTGTTAGACCTGTGGATTCAGATTGTTACATTTCCAGGTGTAGACCGATAGTAGCTTTTTGCCTTTGATTGGTGAATCACATGTGAAGGGGTAGGATTTTGATGAATCCTCCCTGAGATTTTCATTTATCTACTGCATAAAAATTACATAGTTAATTGAAATGACAATGACGTTGTCATGAAACTTTCTTGACAATGACATTTCCTGGAACATTTTAAATTGTAGAGGATGTATTGAGCATATAATACCCGTTTACCTGCTCTCTCAGAGAGTGAGCTAATCTTCTGTGTGCTTAAAAGTCACACTGAGCAGCATATCCCAACGTTTTGCCTTATGTGCCTCTCCTTAGTGACCTGTACTGCCCATGCTGTTCTCCTTGTGAATCACAACTACCTTAAATAATGGAAGTGAACTTAGGCTCTCCTGACATGGAGTTGAACCTATAATTTCTAATCTTTCTTTTTTCCAGGAGCTTTTTTACTGTCCTAGGAAGGCACAGCCCAGCATCTGAAAAATGCTGGTAATGGACACTGCATTAGGAAAATTATGACTTGGGGTATCAGCACGTTACCTACAGAAATCCAAATTTGTAGTTAGCTGAGCTCTTAATGATATATGGGTGGGATATCCTGTAGATGGATGAATATCGCTGTGGGCCTAGAGGCATGCAAGCTGACCTTGTTCATGCTTACATCAGAGCTGGGAGCACTGGGAGGCCTAATGCAGGCTCCATGCAGGTCCAGACACGGTATAACCAAATTTGTGTGTACTTTGCCTGATAGTCTAGTCTTTCAACTTCCCTCTCAGTGCTGCATAAAACAACCTATGAGGATATTAGATGTAGTCTGATCCATTTGCATGTGCTAGCCTATTGTGTTTTGTTGATGCCCTCCACAACCAGCAGTTCCACTGATCTTTTTTTTCCCCTTTCCTTAAATGTTCTTTCTAGACTGCACGCCATAGTATTTTTAGTTATTTTTGTTTTATTTTTACTTTGTGTATAAATTTCACAGCAGGCACTTTTATTATAACTTGCTTCCTTTTAAAGTTCAGTACAAAAATAACCTAGTGTCTGATCTAGAAGGGAGGGATTGCGTGGGAAATAAAAAATAAAAAATCCTTCACTTTCACTTTTGCCCAATGATTTTCCTGGAAATGTGCTGGGGTTGATTCTCTATTTTGCAACAAGTTTACTGAATTACTCCACAGGAGCTACTTTTAAATTATGTTAGTCATTGAAAACTATTTTTATCTGACTACATTTGACTTTCCTGATATATTTCTAAGCAGTCCAGCTTCTGTGAGTTGACCTTTTCAAGCTGTGCATGAAATCAAGTCTAATTCTTCTGCTGTCTTTCTACAAAACTTAACAGCTGGTCTGTCAGTCATGATTATGTGAATTACTTCATTAAATTCCTTGGGGTTTTTTCAATGCTTCCTGAAGGCTCTTTGGAAGAAGATACCTTCCTGCTGAAATAATATAGCAGCTAAGCACATCTTTCTTTTGTCTTTATGCACTATTATCCAAAACCAAAGGAATCTTTTGACAAGAGCTGTAGCGAGAACCCCATGGTAGTAGAATTGTGTCTAAGTGGATGCCCAGCACTTTTGCTGCAATAGATGTTTAGTTCAACTAACTAGTTCAACCAGTAGAGCAGTGGGAATACCGTTTTCCATGTCAGTTATGAACACTGTTGAAGAAGGAGCTGTTTCTGATGGCTTAGACCCAATTTTGAGAGAAAATATTTCATTACATAAAAGCTGTATATATTTGTTAAATAGCAGTATCTCATAATTGTGCCTTAGTATTTAAACAGAATAAGTCTTTTTTGCTTCTTCATCTATAAATACAAAATGTATCCAGTATTTAAATTCACTGTTTGCTTGGGTTTCGTTCTTACCATGTTTATATAGTGAGCAAAAATGTATCTTTGCTTGTCCTTCTTGGTTCCTACTGCTCTCAGCACGGGAAGGTTTCCTTCTGTGAGAAGTAGAAGTCAGCTCAGCAGCTGCAGCAGCAAAGGGCCAGTGTTGCTCCGCGGAGAGGAAGAAACTGGCAACTCATTGGTCCGTCCAGCATCAGAGTGCTGTTGTTGAACCAGGAGTTGAAGGCTTCCAGCCACTAAGGAGCTGTTTTGAACTATGGGCTCTCCTAGTTGTGGTATCCTACGTAGCTGCCTATCACTTATTTTCAGAGCAGTTTTGCGTATCTTTAATTGTTTTCTGTATAAACAGATGAGTCTCCTTCAGCAAGCACTGCATGCTGCTTGCCCTAAATCATTCTGTGTCAAAGCCGGTTTCTTACAGCTACGTTAAATAGTTCATGGCGTCAAACTCTGTCAAAGCAAAGCCTTTAAGTCCAACTGATTGAACATTCATACACTCCCATCAGCCTTTCACGGGTGGTGATACTAGCATGTATTATAGTATTTGCTTACTTTAGTGAATGCCGTTTGGCTTCTTTGTTTACAGGACGTGGTGTATTTCTAGAACCAGTGCCATTAGTCACTGATCCTGTCAGATACAGAACAGAACCTGAGAGCAAGTGGGGCTTTAGCACCTTGAGGGGAATTCACCTCTACTTAAATTCATTGGGCAGTGATAGACTTACCTATCATTGATCTACATGGAGATCTTTGCTCATTTCCAACATCAGTTGATTCTAGACTTTCAGCTGTCTTCTCTTTAGTCTTTCACCTTTTTTCATCACTGATAAAACTGATTTACCACTTAAGGCCTCGACAAGTTAAGCATGTAGTAATCTGCTGCTAATTTTACAGAATGGAATACCCTTTATGGCTAGTTACAGTGTTGTTTTAATGATCTTTGAAATAATATCCCTCAAACTGTTTAAATTCCATCCTTTTTCCTTTTAAACTGTCTCTATCTTTGCAAATGTATACAACTTTTTTAGATATCTGTAAGAGCAAGGCCATAGTACTCTGCTGCGAGCTCCTGGATCTTGCAGTCCTTTGATCCACTGGAGAGGAACTAAAGCAGCAGCAGTTTCAGTTAAACACTGTGTATTCATGATCTTGAAGCATATCCTTAGCAATGGCATCATCCCCTGTAGGTGGCAAACAGAGCAGTCTGTACATGTTAGAGCAGCTGGTTTACTCCTCTGATTTGGGAAGGCAAGCTTTTCATTGGTAACTTCCATATACTCTTCCAAATTTGTCTTTATACCTTCAGGAGCATATTTCTATTGTTGCTGTCATTATTAAAATGTTTGTATTACAAGGCAGAAGTTATGCAATGGACAAGGGGGCTTGATATTTATAAAATAAATATCTCATGTCAATTTTCCACTTACTTCAAATTTCACTACATGCTTCACCTTTCTTTTAAACTTTGCATTTAGATACT
Source organism: Aptenodytes forsteri (assembly GCF_000699145.1). Lineage (NCBI taxonomy): Eukaryota > Metazoa > Chordata > Aves > Sphenisciformes > Spheniscidae > Aptenodytes > Aptenodytes forsteri. The sequence goes on from NW_008796109.1 coordinate 449,394, forward strand.
TCTGGAATGTCAAATCTTTAGCTTAGCCCAGGCAACTAGGGAATTACATATTTGTCCTGTTTGCAAAAGCAGGTAACTGAGCACCACTAAAATTGTCACTAATGTGAACTGCCTACTTTCAGAATACCATCCCTAAGTATTCAATATACAGATTAGAAATTGAAAATAGGGTTAGGTGGGGCTTGGTGAGGTCATCTAGCCCATTCCCCTTCTCAAGGGTAAATTAGGGTTTGTGAGTAAATGTTTACCTGTTCCTAAAAACTTCTCTTTAGAGACATTCTACAGTATTTCCAGGCATCTATTCCAGCACTTAACTCCATTGCCAGTAGAAAGTTATTACTGAATATAAATATCTCTTGCTGCAATTTAAAAGCGGTACTTTTGATTCACCCACAATGGAAATCCATTTGCTCTTTATAGCTCTTACATTTTTGAAGGCAGTTAATATGTTTCTTTCTATCTTCTCTACGTGACTCTCTATCCTTCAGCTCTTCCCTGACGACTATACTTTATTTAGTCCTCTGGTCATTTCCACTGTTTTCCTCCGGACTCCCTCTAGTTGGTCCACAATATTATTGAATGAAGGAGCCCCAGACTGGGCACTATGTTCCATCCACAGCCTGATCAGTGCCAGAGTAGAAATGTAATTTCATGTGTCTAACAGTCAGTGCTGTTGTTTATATGTGCTAGTATGTGGTTTGGCTTTTTGCTTGCAGCAGGGTATAGTTGACTACTAGGCTCCTCACATCTTTTTCTCAGTGGTGCTGCCCAGTCAGTTGTCGTATATTTGTGCATTTGACTATTCCAAAGCACAAAAATTGGCAGCCACTGTCACCAAACTGCTGTATCTGAAATCCAGTTCTTCCTGAGCTGTATCTCTGATTTTCCAGTATTCTTTTCGATTCTAATTGTGCCCTTCAGTATCCTTGCAGATTATCCCAATGTTAGCAGATTTAATGAGCTGAAACACTTTTCTTTCACCCATTGGAAATATTAAAGAGTATTGGACTTAAGACAAATCCTCACTCAATATATTGTTCTTGTCTGAAAATGGTAACTACACTCTGATTGTCCAAGAGACTGTTCTATGCAGCTAATAGCAACTTCTCCTGGCTATGATGTATGTCATGACACCGTGTCAAAAGCCATGCTGAAAACAAAATGCAGAACGTCTTCGGTTTCTTTCTATTCATAAGACCTGTTACTGCATTGGAAAATGAAATTGGAGTGATTTGACATCTTCTATTCTCAGCAAACCCACACCGGCTGTCACTTATCTCCTTGCTACCTTCCAAATAGCTCCCTGTAAATTTTGCTTGATTATTTCTTCCAATATTTTTCAATGATTTGAAGCTGATTTGCCTATAATTTTACTATTTTACTTCTCTTTTTAAACTTGGGCACCAAGTCTCTTTCCTGGTTTTACCAATTTTTCTTGCCATCTGCAGGTTTTCAAAGTCTATAAAAATTTTGAGATTTGTTAGCTGAAGTATTTCAAGATGAGTTTCATCAGACCCAGCTTATACCAAAATAGCTAAGTTATTTAAGTGCTCTCTAACACAGTGTTTCAATATATTCTAACCAGCCTTCTCACCATTTTTTTTGTGCGTGCCAATCCTGCCTAATGAAAATGCCTGGACCCTGCCTGAGTGAGTCAAAAACATCATTCAACACTCAATCTTTTTCTTTTTTTTTAATCCCTTTTCTTCTTTCCCCCTAAAGGCAAACTTGAAGTTTCCTGTGACAACCTACAGCATACTACAGTACCTTTAACACAAGCTGCCATATACATAGAAAACAAAGATCCAATCCCTGAAGAGCAGGTAAAAAAAAAATAGGACCGTTTAAAATAATAATTGGGGCTTGTTTGCGGTATCCATTCCTTTTTCAGTTGCTTGTGCAGTGACCTTCTTGTCTTGCCGAGACAGATCAAGTAGGTAGCCAGTGCCATTTCATAATTTGACTTAGAGACAAAAATTATGTGTATTCCTTTTGCTGTTCCATGGGGAGGTATTGCCCATCCTGGAAAAAAGAGCACTAGCATTTACTTCTTCTCATATATATCATTAGAAAAAAGTGACAAAAGGAGAGCAGCAACACAAGTCAGGGTAATATAGAAAAAAATGTGAATTGCTAAAAGGCGGTATTTAAAATAGAGTCTTACTTGCATATTGTGGGATGAACTGACACAGCTGCAAAAGTGACAAGCTCCAGAACAAACCAGCCTGCCTCCAGTTTGAGTAATCTCTGCATTTTTGGATACCTAAAACAGGCTGTGACACAGAACAGTTTTGTGGTGCTTGGGGAACTCATGTGCGATGGTTGGGCTGTCTTGAAGAGAGGCTGGCCTCCTCCATCCCAGAACTGAGTGGCAGATGCATTCTGAAAGTGGATTGAACACCCATGCTCTGCCCTGTCCCTCCCTCGCCTTCTCCCAAGTCTACCCCACATGTATTCTCTCTAGATTTTTTTCCATATCAAAGAGCTGGGACTAATAACTTTACTGGCTGGCTGTTATAACATAAATGGAGCTCTGTTTTTTCATGCTTGTAAGCCAATATAGTTAAAATTGGAGGAGGAGTTTGCTATTCTCAACATCCTCTTAATAAGGATTTACATAAGTTAAATTAGCAAGGTGCCTGACTGAGGAAGAATTGCTTACAGTGTAAATTTAAAAAAAAAACAAAACACCGCATCGGCATTGCTTATTTCCACCTGTAATTATGGGGAAATGGACTCCCATTTTCAAGGTATATCACTTGATCACACTTGTGTATGAAAGTAAATCCTAGGTGAATGCAGTAATGTTAACTTTCAGTGAGTGGACTTGCTCCAAAATTATACAAATATAACTGAGAGCAGTGTCAGATCCCCGGGCTCTGCTCAAACAGGGCTCCATCCTATTACTGTGGTTGGCTTCTGTTGAGATCACTTGATCATGCATCAGATTGTAGGACAGGGTCTACACTGACAGTGAAGATCAAAATTTTTTTTCTTTCTTTCTTTCTTTAGGAATTGGAAGCATATGTTGATTATTCAGACACGGAGAACGAATACAAAAGGGAAGATTTTTACTGCTTTTCCCAGGAAGAAAGAGAGAGACAAGAACGAGAGAGACAGGAATCTAAGAGGGTGTTACAAGAATTGAAATCTGTACTGGGATTTAAAGCTTCAGAAATAGAAAGACAGAAATGGAAACAGCTGCTATTCAGTGACCATGGTAAGCATCGCTTTTGAAAATTAATTCCTTTCTAAGAAAGGGTAGGTGTCTATTTGCCATCAACATCTGACTACATTAGAATTCGGACACTGCTTAGCTATAGTAGTGTCTTTGGTAGAGCTGTGTGGCCTTAGTTTGCTATTCCATCTCTTTATATTACTTGTAGCAATCATTTTACTATATATTGAAAAGAACTCACTGAAATGGGAATTTGGCTCTAAACAAAATGTTGAGCTAAAATATTAAACACACAAAATATTAAGACAGCATAAAGAGAACTGTCAGGCTATAAATAACGCAAACTGAACTGACTTTCTTTCATGGCTTTCCGGTAAATATGAATTTTAATCAGGGTGCATAAATAAATTACTTTTCAGAATTTAAAGAAACCATCAGAAATTATCCCAGACTTACAAAAATATATAGGTTAAGGTGAAGAGCTAGACTTTGAAATATTAAAGGCTCATAAAAGAGTAAGACTGGCTTTTGTTTCCACGAGAGAGTGAGTATACAGAATATGTTTAAA
>NW_008796109.1:453237-490114 GCF_000699145.1 Aptenodytes forsteri
TATACAGAATATGTTTAAAAAAAAAAAAAACAAACAAACAACCTAACAAGAAGAGTTCTTCCAAACTAGCCTTTACTAACTCTGAGGACTGCTGGGTAGCTCCATCCACTTGCACTTGAAGGCAGGAATATGAAAATTTCTCTTGCCTCAACAAGACAGTCTGTCTCTGTTCCAGCAATAAGACTGGATACAACTTGACTCCTTTCACTGCTTGAGCTGTTTGATTTATTATCTTTAAAATTGGCATTAGTTTGTCTTTTCCTTTTTCCTTTCTTTTTCCCATTTTCATTCCTTTCTCTTAAAGACAGATTAGGAAAAGTCCTCTAAAAATTTCATGTTCTATGTTATGAAAAACAACCCTCAGGTCTGGCAACATATCCAAGGATTCTGCCTCTGCCAGTGTCTACCAGAAAAAAAGACCATGGATTGCGTCTTTCAGTAATTTCGTGGGAACACACAGGAACAGACCATACCTATTTCTGAGACTGTTTCTTTTGACATCAAACCCACAAAAATATCTGCTCTTCACAACTTTCTTCTTTATGTCCATTTAGCTACAACTATGGTAAAAGAAATCACTTGGCTGTTGGTATTGACTTCTCTTCTAGTTGAGTTAAAAAAACCTAAGACATCAGATTGCATCAGAGTCTGCTCAAGAGTAGGATTTCTGTATTATCCTTCTGGTCTTAAATGCGACACCACACAACTCTTCACATAAATCTCTTCAAGTCTTCCTTTCCTCCCTGTTGAAGGGAGAAGGAGGGAACCCTACCTCCAGTTCAGGTCTTGACAGATCTAGTGACTGCTGCAGAAAGAGTTCTCATCAGGAGAGCTTGCATAGGATATTTCCTTATCTAGGTCAGCAGCTGATACCTGTCAGTGTATCCTCAGGCCACTTGTGGCCATAGCTGGAAAGAGTCAGCTGACTCCTGTAGTCTTCAGTAACTGTTCACCTGAAAGCCTTTGGGGCTCATGTTGGTTCCTTTCCATGTATAGATATTACATTGTTTTAGGATTAGAGATTCAGTGGTGGGGAGGGAGGAGGGTGTGATTTCCTCCAGCTGCCTAGGACTAATCATTGATTACTTCCATCCTGTACAAAACTGGAAAACATGAGGGCGGTTCATGAAAGTAATTAATATTGTCTCCTTTTGGCTCGGAGACTGCGTGTGTCTAATCTGAAAGACTGATATGGACAGCAGACATAACATCTTCTGGTTTTTAAGGAATTTCTTCATTATTTCTTCAAAAGAAACACAAGTCAGTTAAGTACAACATAATGGACCCTGGTATATTACTGCTGCAGACTTTAATTTATCCATACACACGAGTCATTCCTTAAAGAAACATTTTTATGAGCTGTGCTTTCCACATTTGTGGCTTGCTTTATCTTGAAGATTTAAACCCAGAAAGGTTCATATTCTTGTCTCCCCATTGGCCCAAGCCCAACAGATGGCCGTGATATCACACTTTTCCATAGCCCTCTTAAATCTTGCTTTTACAGGACGATCGTATTCCAGAAATCCTGTGTTCTCCTAACTTGTGATTATTGTGATAAACGATCCTGAAATACTCAAAGGCTTTCATCTGTTAGTCAAGGCACCCAGCAAGCCATTCTGATTTGTTAGGGTTTTTGGTTCGTTGAAGGAGGGGGCTGGTGAGGGTTTCCACATAAAAGAGGTCAGCTCCAAACAAGTTGATACGTCTAAAGAACACAGCGTGAAGTCAACTGGAGATGATAGGTTGGATTCCAGAAGAAAAACATCATCTTAGCAGAGCACCAGACTAAAGCAAAGTTGCCCAGGCCCAGCACCATGTACTGCTTACAGTCTGGGCAGTAGGTAATTTATGGGAGTGTAGGTGAGCTTGTATTTTTGGCCCTTTGGCATCCTGTTGAGCCAGTAAAACGGAAGTGCTTTTGAAGAGGTCTGTGAAGCTGTCACTGGCTTCATTTTCATTTGTCAAACAGTGTAAAACAACTTTCTTCTGGTGCAAAATCACTTCTAGCCTTTCCCCTAACCTCTCCCCCCAAAAAAGTTCATTCTGTCAGTGGTTGCGTTGTACCCAGCTGTTTCCCCTTCTCACACCTTGTCCATACAACAGTTCTTACACAGCTCTTTCTCAGATTTGGAAAGCTACACTCTGAGAATTGATGAATTCCACCTTGCTTATTAACTAATCAACTCGGCAAATTGGCCAGCTACCAATATGAAGTATCTATTTATTTTTTGAGAAATTTTGGCTTTGGAAGTATTCTTTGGATGAAGTAGGCAAGAAGTTTGCTCCCAAATGATAAGATTACTGTGCATATTCCTGCCTCTTCAAGCAAATGGGCAGAAATAAGCAGCAGCATGGTTTTTTACAAGATGGGGAAAGACCTACCCCGTTAACAATTGAGATGAGTCTGGTGCAGTGCTCCTTCGGTATGTAAGGTTTTAAAACAAACAATACAATACAAATCCGAAGCCACAGTCTTTCAGTGTGCGAATGACAATAATTATCAATGTGACAACCATAATGATGCGCCTGCCTTCAGCTAGCTAAAGTAAATATTACTGAAATAGGATGCGATGGAAAAATCCTAATACCGTAAACTTTGTTTCCCATGAAAAGTTTGTGTATTTCCCAGAGTTATTTTCATCTCTGCTTACAGGGGTAAAGTCAGAATGGAATTAGAAAGGGAAATGCTACTTGGGAATCTGCTGTTGCCGCTCTCATTTATGTTCGTGCTGCTACTCTAATGGAGCTACTGCAGTTTAGGGAATCTGTTACTTGGAAATGGACATTATATCGTTTTCTTAAAAAGAAAGACGGCTGTTCTTCAAGAAGTGATTGTACCGAGTTATACTAACCCTTAACACTGGGAGGAGAGACTTCCTGGCAAGCATCCCGTTGCTGGCAATGGGACTCGCTGCTGCTACTAACTTCAAGAGAGGCTAAATTAAACCACACTTTATTTGTGAGGACACCTTACCTGACTGTATGAATACGTGTTGTATTTATATGTTGTGGTGTATGAGATCAGATATTGCCTATAAGGACTTTTTCGTGTACCAGCTGTCTTTACTGGATTAGGTAAACTGTTGTTTAAAACTAAGACAGTTCAAATCTGTATACAGTGCAGTAGTTTTACTTGTTTTTCACTTTAACATTGAATGCATCATCTGTGTATGATGCCGGTTTTAAACATCATCAATTTCGTGCTGTCTCTTTATGTCACAGATTTTAAGAAGTAATTACAACAAGTAGCTATCACATTTCACTTCAGCTTTGTGATTAGAAAACACTGTTTTATTTTAAGGTTTTTTATTTTTAGTTTAAGTTTGATTGTGGTTTTTGTTTCTGGTTTTTTGGGTTTTTTTTAAAAGCCATTTTGACCCTTACAGTCTTGCATCTTTTCAGACACAAATAAATTATTTATACATAGCAGCTTGCTTTTAGTTATCATTTAATTTTTTTCCCCCTTTTTAAGCTGCAGTGAAACCCTTGTCTCCTGCAGAACCGCTGAAGCTGCTAAATAATTTGGAATCACATATGAATTCAGATACAGAAAAGCAGGACTGCAGCCAAAGTTGTGATAAATCTGAAGAAAAAGACACTAATCCAGAAGTGAATCCTGCTGATAAAAGCAGGACAGAATATTTGTATGAAGATCCTGAGATGGAGAAAAACAAAGACAGTACTGCTGGTGAAGGTATTTCTACAGGGGCTGAAGAAAGAATTATGTGTTATCAGCATGAAGGGGAAGTTGAAGAACTCAAGCCGAGCGATATGGATGGAGTAGAGGTTTCACAGTCTCCCTCTAAGGATGCATTACATTCAAAAATCAAGCATAGGCTGGCCCAGCTCCACATATCAACAGATTTAAACTTCACGTCTGGTCTGGCTGCACAAGTTGCTGCCAGGTCTTTAGCTTTTACTACAATGCAAGAAGAGACTTTTGGAGATGAGGAGGAGGAGGAAGAGAAGACACAGGAGCATGAAGACCTTGTGGAGGACTGTGAGAATGAAGATAGAGGCTCTGAAAGTGAAGGGAAAGTATAAGTCTGAGCTGAACTTTGTTAAACCAACAGCAGGCAATTTGATGGAAAAAACTAAGGTGGGGGTTTGAAGATGAAAATACTGGATGGAAAAAAAGGAGACCTACATATAATACATCTTGTTCCCTAAGTCCGATACACTAAATAGGACTTCTAAGTATATTGAAAATTTGCAGGTAAGAGAAGTTTAGGCTGCATCCAAGAAATAGTTGGCTGTTGCCTTTTTAAGATCCTACTGGTGGGTTTTGGAATTTACCTTTGTGTTTCCTGTTTTATTTATTTATATTATAATGTAATGTGGGAATTTTTTTCTAAAAAGAAGGAAAAACAATGTCTTGAATTACAACAGACTCCTTTTTTTTGCTCTCTGATTCTGTTGTGTGGATCCGACAAAAAAGCCAGGACGTTTCTTTTGGAAGAACCTGAACTGTTCCCTGTGATCTTCCCCCACCGCTTCCGTTTCACTTCTTGTGTCTGCAGTGTGTTGGCTAAGCCACCAACAGCATTTGTGATTCTGTGGCTAGTGATGTGGCTCCCAACTAAAATGTAGAATTTTAAATAAAAACTTGAAAGAGCTAGTATTTGCTGTGTCCTGGGGTATGGGCCTGAAATAGTATGACGTTAGTCATGCTTCATATTAAGGTTTATTTAGAATTTTATGAAGGGTTAATAAATGATTTCTAGATGTTGTAATTCATGTTAGAGAAATGTGTAGTATATGTTAGGGAGGGTTATAAGCACATCAGTAGAAAGTACTATAGACAGCTAGAAGCTATCTGTTGGATTGATAATAGATGAGAAGTAAATACCTATTTATTAAAACAGCTATTAATTATTTCTTAACCTTTTGTAAATTGAACCTTAATATAATTGTTTGATTTGATATAATGATTGATTGTACATTTTTGTTTATGTCCTGAAGTAATTTTCTTAAAGCAAAATTATCTGTGTGTTTAACAACATACAGTATTTTGTTTAAACAGCATACTTGCTTTTCCCTAATGTTCTTTCATTTTTCCTTAGATCACAACTATAACCTGTGCGATTAAGAATCCGTGAGAGAACAAGAATTGTGTATTTTCTAAGGTGTATCTTGTAACTTAGTTGACACTGAAGTCTGGATGTTTGGTATGAGGTTATGTGGGTTGTTTTTTTTCTCTGTGGTGGTGTTAGGAGGAGCAGCAAACCGATGCTCATCTCACAGAGGAGCTGGTTAATGGTTTCACAGCCTTCTCTTCCTTTTGCCCTCTGACACAAAATGAAGCCAAGGTCTCATGTCGCTAATGGTGAGAGAGCCACCTCTTTGTATGGAGTACTCTACTTGGACCTGGATACATTTCCAGTCACAAAACACCTCATCAGATACTTAGGGTATTTATTATCTCTTGCCGATTCTATAGAATAAAGGGGGTTTTAGATGCAAGTGGTTCGGAGCAGTATCTTTCCTAGGATGCTGTCGTGGGAAGTGGGGAAGCTAACGAAGGTCAGCAGGTTAGGGTGGAACTCTTGACCATATGTCAGAAAACAAGTGCTTTCTTTCAATCTCCCTCTCTTCTGTGAGTGATTTTGTATGAACGCTGTTAAATATGCGGATTTTTTCACAGACCGTAAAGTGGTAAATATCAATTGATAGAGAAGGGAGTGCGTGACTTGCAGTGTTCTTTCACAATATGATCCCTGTCTTCTCCCTCACACACAGATTTTGGGAAGAGAATGTTTTGCCATTCTTCATTAACCAGTAACACTGTGTTCTGTGCCCTTATCTTGTGTAAGTGACTGGAAGCTAAATGGATGATGTCCCGGGGAACTTGTAAAGGAAAAAAAAGATGCTTCTCATAGTGTATTCAGAAGCTAAGCCTCCTCTTAGTGGTAACGTATATTCTTCTGTAGGCCTGAAAAGGTTAGGCTAAGATGATGAAACACTGTTTCATTTTCTCTGTGGTAACAATTTTTTTTATCAAGTCTAGAACAACTGCTTTGGATAAATTGTGTTTGAAGCATTGTCCGTGCTTCTGAAAAAGAAGTCTTCCTCATCCTTGACTTGAGATCCTTGAGTTCACAAAGTGCCCAGATATTTTTTGTCCTAGCTAATTGTTCTGACTGCCTAAATGTATGTTCCATTAATATTTTTCCATGAACTCATCCGCTAGCATCTCATGATCTGATGTTGTGTATCCCAGAACCGATACTCCTGAACTTTTCCCATGGGATCCAAATCTTAGTTTACAATGTGTACGGCTATGATACCAACTTGGAAAAATGATCAGATTTTGGATATGAATTATCACTGTCCTCACAGTTCTGGATAAAGTCAGTAGTAGCATGAGTACTTTGCATTGCTGCTAAAATAGGTTTCAGATCTCACACTTCTAGAAGTTGCCAGCTCTGTATTCCTTTGCTGCCGTCCTTAGCAAAAGACCTGGAGAATCTACTCTGGCAGCTCACTTGGGACCTAGTTTTATAACACGCTGGTCTTGGTGATGAAACTGGCCTAAGAAACCCCATCCATCATTAGTTGTTCATTTTCACCCATCAGCTGGGTCAACACAGGTTTTTGTGGCCGTGTTATAAACCAGCTCACTGAGTCCACTTGGGTCAAAAATCCACCCTTTTTAGGGGTTGTTTTTCACCATTCTTATTGCAGTGATGCAGTTTACAGCATTTACCTCCCAACAGCTGTATCAGCACGTATTGTGTTGCTGGCGTGAGACTCAGGATCGCTCACATTTACGTTATTGGTAAAGATGGTGTAGTGTGAAATTACAGCCTTGACATTAGGCATGGGCATGATCAAAGGATGACTTTTTGGAGCAAGTTCTGGTCCTACTTTGAACAAATACATTTTCTACAAGCAATTTAACTGATTTCCATGGTCTTACCTAATGCAGTCTTAGAAGCTGCACATACGAACACCTGGGCTCACTTGCTTTCTCTGCCTCTCATCACATCTATATATAACAGCCATCAGGTCATTTATTTTGATTTATTTAATATTCTCCCCACAGAAAAATACGGCTAACAGTGTACAGCACACAAAGCATGGCTTCCCTTGATTTGATAACCAGGTTCTATCTACATACAAATAGTCTGTTAGAATCCAAATTTCCTCATAATTATGTCATTTGAAAGGACTGTGCATACATGCTGTAGATTCCTTCAAGAACCTGACAGATTTCTTGGCAATCATAATTTATTGTTGCATTTAAAATAATACATATCAACACACTGAAGTGTGCATTAGTGCTGAAGAGTTGTGTTAATATATTGAGCTTGTCAAGGTCTAAGTGCCGTCCTGTGTTCTTTGGCTCATTACCCTAGATAGGCATTTTTGTGAAAACAGAACATTTACTTCTTAAAGCTTTGTAACTTTTTGAAACATGTTAATCAGGAAATCCATACTAAATAATGGGTTATGCCAAAGGATATCAGCAGCCAAAATTCTTTGCGAAAAGCAGAGCTAACAATAAATACATTTTCCCTATTCCATTTCCAATTAGCAGCTCTGTGAAGTTGTAAAGAAGCAAGTAATTATATAGGATTAAATAATTTCTTCTCCTCCTGTCCTACCTGGAAGGCACTCCAAAGACGATATTTGCTTCTTAGGTTGGATTGCAATCCAGCACTACATCTTTTATGTCACTTAACTTTACAGCTAAAGATCTAGGTAGAGGCTTAAATGGGGGCAAAGATCTGTGATAAGAAGATTACTTGTCCCTTTTTTTAAGTGTATGTCTTCATGACAGAAAGGAAACAGTGCTGCAATGGAAGCAAATTTTGAGAATTCCAGATAATCGAGCATCTTTCAAATGGAGTCAAATGTGCCTGTGTCAACTCTAAGCAAGATTCGCAAATGTGAAGGCTTCTGCTGTCGGTTGCAGTAATGAGACAGTTTTACTCTCCCGACAGGGGATTACTAGTCATCACTGAATCCTGCACTTAGTTTTCTAAATACAAGATGGAATCTGGTAGAGTAGCCAATTTTACTGAGGTTTCAGACTGTCTCCTGAGCACACCTATCTGTGTGTGACCCGACTGTTTGTTTACAGTATTGGAAATTTTATGTGTATCTGAAGTGCAGAATTTGCAACTGTCTTATTAATTTCTTTGGTAGTAAAAAAACATCTAAATGGTGGATTGTGTAGAGTTGTTGGCCCACACTGAACTTTGTAATCTTGTAGTCTATCCCCTTTTTTCCCCCTTTTTTTTTTTAACAGAAACAAGGGGTCAAACTGCCCTTGTTCTTTAAAGTATTTAGTGAAGGGCTGCTGTTACTCTGCAAGTGGCTTGTTCCCAGGGCTAATTACTCTTTAGAATTAACAGGTTTTCATACTGTCTCATCTGAAAAAGCGGGCAGAGTGTGAGAAAGGCACTTGGTCCGTGTAAAGGGTCAGGCTACTCTGGGATCTTGTCTGTGACAGGGGCTAACAGCAGACGCTGAGGGAAGAGTATGAGAAAAGGGAGATCGTGTAGTGATGTTTCCCCAGGCTACTCCCCAACAATTTGTGGCTCAGGGACTTCTTGAGCCAGTGGTGGTGGCGCCAGTGGTGGTGGCTGTCAGCTTAACAGGTCCCGATGGAATTCTCTTCCATAAATTCGTTCAGTCTCATGTTTGGCCAATTATTACTAGTCCCAATGCCAGTATGCGCTCATCATTATGTCTTCTACAAATAAGATCTGTCAATAATGTTTTTTAATTTTCTTTTTTAAACTGAGCAAGCCCACTTCTCTCAGTCCTTCCGCAGAGGTCAAGTTTTCCACCTTTTGGTTGCTTTCCTTAGAAATCTGTCTAGTTTTTGAAGTATAATGACCAAAGTGTGGTACAGTACTCCAGACATAACCTCAGCAGTGCTGAGTATGGAGTAATAATCACCTCCCATAAAACACTGAACCATTCAAATATATTTGAGTCCGCGTAGGAAAAAAATCTTTTCAGATCTTTTACCCCTAGCTATTAGGATGACAAATGAAAATATTTGGTCTAATGGAGGAGAGGTATTTATTCACTGTCAGCAGGATTTGGCTGGACAGAGTTTTTCTTTGCTAACAAAACAAAAAGTTGTGAAATCAAAATGATCTTCCAACAGCTGCCACCTGGTCTGACACAAACTAAAGATGCCAAACAACACTTGTTTAAATTCCAGCTTGACTTTTCAGAGCTGTTCTGGTCTCTGATGAATAAGCATGTATCACAAAATGTATTATTGCACAAGAAACATGGCAGTGGATATATGGATATCAGAGATCAAACTGAAGGCTTCTGTGGCTAATTTTTTAAAAGCTTGGAGGTGTGCTTTATTCATATTCTCATGATATTTAATTCCCTCATGTATATGTGTTTGTTTTGCCACCTTGAATTTTAAATGCCAAAAAATACACTTTGATTTATTTTACTTGGAAATTTGTGCAGTAACCAGATAAGGGGTAATGGTACTGTAACTGTGATAATAAAACAAGGTCATAGCTAGGGGCGAAATCTGCCTACCATGAACTTTGCTTTGTAGACGCATACAGCAATGTAGTTTGAGCTACAGATCAGTATGTAACTGTTCTCGACACTCTGCCTCACCTTTCATGCTGCCATCTCTTAAGTTACTGGCACGTTTGTCAGAATACAACTTGACTCAACAGCTTGAATGCTCTGTTAGCCCACGTTACACTTTCTGAATTGAACATAGGATTCCGAAGAAGTGTCTCTAATTTAGTAGACGAGGAAAAAGAGTTTGTTTCTCTGTTACGAAGTGGCTTATTTTAAAAGGGTTGAATGGGACCAAACTTGAATACTTTCAGATGATCGGTATATTTTGACCTTTATACCTTCTCAGCTTTAAATCTTAAAGGCCTCACGGACAGACACCTTTAGGGGATGCAGTGATATAGCAGCTTAAACCAATCCAGGTCCAGGCTGCCATGGCCCTGCCACGGCCGTGCAATCTCAGTCCCTCCTTTAGGCTGGCTTTTGTAACCACTCAGTGATTTAGGACATGGATCTGGCTGAAAGCGCACCACTGCTTTAATTTTCAGCTGGCTCCCTCAACTAATTCATCATGTGGTTGAAAGAGCGCTAGTAGCATCTCAGGGGAACAGGAGGGTATCCGTGCCTGGGTGATGAGGAGGAATGCCATAGCTCAAATTTAAATCAGTTTCAATTAATGTTTACATGCTGTGAGTTACATCATTAGTGTCTGTACTGAAGTGGGATAAACTCAACTCCGTATGTTGCTTCCTTCATATTTTCTGTTGACTGAGGATGATGCCACTCATTATTTTCCTCACTCATTTTGACTCCATTTTTTTTGTTTTTCTGGCTGCCCAAGACCTGTTGTGTCTTATTCCACAGAGTCTCTAAGAACTGTTTACTATACTGCCAGTAAAACTGAAATTATCATGCTTGTTATCATGTTTTCACCCTTCTGGTCCCTCTGACACCCATGGTCCTCTCCCTTTACCACCACTCTTGAGAGGTTCAGATTTTAAAATAATACACAAATTCTTTTGTGTGTGTTTGTAGCACAGCTTGATTCTTCTGTATCTTCAGCATTGGAATGACTAGATCTAGAAATGTATGCTGACTTTCCCACTTGACTTGAGAACTGAAACAGAAGGCAGACACCATAATGGGGAGTACTACAGTCAAAACAGAAATAATAATGTATAGCAGCTCAAATTTATACCACACTTTTGGTGTATATTGGCTTTTATAAGTAATTCTGGCTTACTGAAAAACACCAGTTGCGTTTTAGAAATAACTGCAATTCTAGTAGAAGGTCCCAAAATAAGTGTCATTAGTTGGGCTGATTTGTGCTCAAATCTTAATGTTTAAAGGCTGCTTCCTGACCTTCTCCAGCTGCATGGATGAGAACTGAAAATAATCTCAAATTTCCAAATAGAGAGTGACCAATGCTTTCCGTTACTTTGTGCTATTAAAAAGAGGTCCATTCCTAAATAAACAAAAAGAGAAAAGTCAGTGTTTAATATCTTCAGTAGTCATTACTAACAGAGAATCATGCATTTGATGTCAATAGAAGCACCATAAATGAGGGCTGTTTATAATGTTTGATATCTGTATTTCTAAAATAATAATAATAAGAAAAATAATAATAATAAAAGGCTTTAAATGTAGTATGGGATAAAAGCCAGAAATCTATGAATTGTTCTCCAGACCTTTCATCCAAAGCCACAGCTGGTAAAATTTAAATAGATTCATGCTGTCTGTTCCTGTGCTGCTCAGCATGACATTGTACTCAAAATTTTTAATGTCCTAACGTGAGTGTTCACAGACAGTCTGCATGCACCTGTGTGCTCAAGGTCTGCAGAGCTTGTAGAGATCATGGAACAGCGCTGAGTGAAACCTATACAGGAGTGGAATGCCTCAAAAGCATTTGGGGTTTATTGTCTCTGTCTTGCTCTATTGCAGCATCCATGCCATATGCAATCCCACTCATAAACTCTTTCCTTCTCAGCTTTCCTCTTCATAGATCATACAAACCAATTGTGGAGGGGTTTTTTGTTTGTTTCTCGCCTAGGTTACTATCCTATAATGCACCAGGTAATATATTTCCAATAGAAGCTTAAACATTAGTGGCCACACTGCAAAACACAGGGCCTGGGCACACAGGGGCTGGAGAGGCTCTTCTGGTTTGACCACTTCTGGGAAGGGTTGTACTGAGGTGATTGACTATGGGGGTGCTGAGCTAGGCTCAATGACCCTGCAGGCATCTTTCAAAGCTCCAGTTTTTGCTAGGTCCGTTCTTTCCTTCAGTGCTCTCTCTCTTCCCTCTAATCAGTCTTCAGCTCTTCTCCAGCATTCTGCTGCCACTTTTTGCCTTCATTTCTGAACCCATTGTCTAAACTTTATGAAATGGCAGGTTAGAGGGAACCCACACCGAGGTGCTGCCGCGCATTCCCAGTCAAAAACTCGTAAACAAAAGGATTCTTAGGGCTGGTAACTTGTCTGTCCTGACTTTCCTTCCAGGGAGCTTTGACCTCCATTTCAACCTGGCCCTCCTATTCCTTCCTAGACTTCAGAACATTCACTTCCAGAAATCTCCCCCCCCTAATGATCATAAGATGGTAATGTCTCCCCAGCAAGACTGATCCTTGAACGCACGTTCCTCATTACATGAACTTTACTTGTTCTTTCCAACAGGAGGGTGGCACAGTTAAGGCTGAGTCTGTGTTCCCCTAAATAAGCTTGCTTCTTCCTGCAGTAGGGGCTGAAAACATACTCTCCAGCTGCTATGCCAATGTGATTTGCCTCCACAGCTGTCTAGCCTTGAGCTCTGGAAGCTCTGGGATCTAGCAGTTGTGCTTAAACATTTCCCACTGTCAAAGAGCCTGTGTTTTCAGAACACAATTATTACTAAATCTCCCCTGAATTGAACCATTTTGAATTTTTATTGAGCAGCATTAATGGATTGTTTCTTAACTTAATTTGAGGGCTTTGTGTGAGGGGTTTTTTTATACACACACACACACACACACACACACACACAGATTTCATATTGTACATGTGTATTGCCAGGTATCACATTGAAAGGCTTGTCTAGCAAAGAGGTGGTATTTTTCTCATATCAAACTTTACAGTTATTTACTCAGAAGGTAAACAAAAACTTATTTCTTGCTATCTAATGGCAAAAGAACTGAATTCTGTTCTGCCAAGCAGGCTGTGTGGAGGTATTTAAAATGCACGCTGATTTTACACCCGTGATTAGAAAAGCTATTTAACCTTGTTTTCTCTTACCAAGGCTTTGCACCTGAGCTGCTGTGAGTGCCTGTATGCCCATCTGCCCTGTCTTAAACAAGTAAACAAATACATGTTCCTCAACATTTCCTGCCTGCTAAGCCTTAGCGTTTCCCAAAACAGGGCCTAAGGGCAGCATAGATTGCCAAGGAAACCATGGGGAAGGGAAAGAAAAGAATCTTGATAAGCTGCTGTTTAACTGGTTAATAAATGAGAGCTAAAATATAAGAGGAAATGCTTAAAAGAACAAACTGCAGCAAGAGACTTCTGGCAGGGCTACAGAGGGAAATCACATGTGATACACTCTGAAGTTTGCAGACACTGGGAAGGATCCACAATTTCTCTTAGTGTGAAGTGGAGACAGGAAACATTCACCAGACTGGTAGTCTTCAGCAGCTCTTAAAAAAACCTCTATTTTATCTACATTTCGTTTCCACAGAAAGACTCGGTCCTGCTGTGCTGGTGCATCAAGCTGTATGCAAATCAATGTCCGTATCTCTTCCTTTAAGCTCTGTATGACGTCAGTCTCTTTCCTTAGGCTGCACTGAAAACCCATGTGGTTTGGCTCCACTGGGAGCCTCTTCTGCAGCTACCCTGCCAGTTGCTGACGCTGCTTTAAACACAGTTGATTAGGTCGGCCTCGAGCAGGTTTAGATCCGCAGGTCTTTAAAGCAGGTATGAAGCCTGGTGGCTGGCTGTGTTAAGGCTCCAAGAACTAAAGTTGTGGGCTGGATGTAGGCAGTAGCAGGAAGACATACCTGGGTTCTGCCCTTTTCTTTGTGATAGAGTTTCTTGCCTGTGATATTTTCCCAAACCCTTTTGTTCCTCTTTTTCTTACTTTCCCACTTTACCTCCTTCCTTTTTCCCATGGATGTGAATCAGGACCTAAAGTCTTTTTTACATATTTGATAATGTGCATCACCAGGATTATTTTTAAGCCGTTTTTTAAAATTTCTGGCTGTGTTTCCCCATTTTCAGAAGTAGTTTTCTCCATTGTAATGCTAATCACTTTCAAAGTCTTTTTGGTTGTTGTTATTTCTTCAGCATCTGTAGTAAAATTCTGCCTCACTACTGCATGTATCGCTTTTTCTCCTTATCCCGTATCCCTGACAGCTGCCTAGGTGGCATGGATGTGGCTTATCCATCCTTCAATTAGTAATGATTGAATGGAAGAGGGAATGCTTTTACAGGGACGCATAAATGCTGTATCAGCACTTTGTTTGATCTTTTATACAGAAGTTTATTTATAATTCCTCTTTCATCCTGAAGATGAAACTAATTTTAAGCAATCCTGGCAATAGTTAGTTTCTGCAGTATATTTTGCCATCTCCTTAGTACAAGCACTTTAGTAATGAACACTGGTTACTCTTGTCTAAATAAGTGATGACTGAAGAAAGAATGTTTTTCTGTGTGTCATATGCTTCCAGCTGCACCTTCCCATCATCTATCACAGACCTGTATGCTGTGCAACCATGTGGCAACTATTAGCAAAATCCCTTTTAGCATCACATAAATGGCTAGGTAGGTGGGGCTTTAGGAAGAGAATAATGTGTCAGTTGAGGAGACTGGTAGCAGGTAGATCTTTAACCTAGGAACCGGGCTTAGGTGCTCTGCAGGAGATGTCGTCTTCTTGTCTAGCTGTATGACTCCTAAGAAACAGACTTTCTCTGTACGCTTCAAAAGTGCCAAAATAGTGGCAACAGTACAGACTGGCTCCTTTTATCTGAAGCTTTGTGGCTCCCTCATAACGCTTAGACTTTATTATCAGAACAAAGGCTGTGTTCTGCTGATGTTAGGAGCTGTGGCTGATGCACACTTCTTCCTGTAAACCTTCCCTGTATTGGTTTTAAGGTTAACAGCTGTTAACCACTCTTCTCACTTAGGTATGACTCACTCTCACCTAATTCATATCCCCAGGAAGGAAAGCTTAGAGATGACTGGGGAAGAAGGGAAATAATTTGATCCTGAAAGGCAAGGGGAAGCTTGGTGAGGCAGGAGTATTTATTCTTATGTATTGAATCTTGCTGCCTAATCGGTGCATAATTTGTTGTGCAGTACAAAAGGTCTTGCTTATTCTTTGCTATTTCCAGGTTTGTTTGTTTTCATATGTAATACTGAACAGATCCAATTGCTGTGGTTAGAAGGAGAAGCCTGTCTACCAAGAGGGTTCTGTAATGTTTTCCTTTACTTGGAGATTTTCTGAATGCTAAATTGCCTGTGTATATTCTTCATAATGTACCATATGCAAATATTCTTCAGGAATTGATACTACCACTTCAGACAGTCAATATTTTCTATGTAAGAACTGTACGTTTCCTATACTGCCAAGAATGTATATATATCTATGAAGACTTAAGATTGTATCTTTTTGAGCAAGCCTCTTTCTTCAACCATCTGAAACTTTCTTCCTGTTTCTCGAGTTCTCTGCTAATTTATTAGACACTTGTGTTATATTGTGTACTTTTTTGTATCAGCTGTATTGCTGTATTTCTCCTTTCTCTCATTAAAACCTGTTCTTCTCATCCTTCTACTGTGCTGCTTGATATTGGAAATACTCGCACTGTATCAGGTAACCTGATCTGGTGTAGTGGGTCTGGCTGAGTTGGAGCCAGAGCAGTCCTAAAAAGCCAGTCATTCAGACTTCTATTATATTGTTCCACTGATCCCAACATGTAATCAGTTTTACTGTATTAAGCTTCCCTAGGGTTATTTTGCAGCATAGTCCATACTTTTATAAGATAGTGAAGAAGAAATCTAGAATGGGATACCCATGGTACAAACAAATGGACAAGACACAAAAATATACTGAGTGATGAAGTCCCTAAGTCTCATGGATGGTTGTTTCTGCTGACATATGCTAAGAAACCCGTGGTCTTCCTGAGTGAAGCAAGTTTTGAGGAGAGATTTGGAAGAGGAATCTAAGGGCACTTTTTTCCTAGAAATGTGGCCTTCAACTTAAGTCAGTCAGTTCTCTATGCTGTCTCCATGCTTAACTCATCATCCAGGTAGATGAAGAGGAAAAAATGAATGCCAGGGTAGGACCTGTTTGCTTACTTCCATTAGAGAAACAGCTGATTTTACAAACAAGAAAATGCCGTCTCCCAAGAAATCACTCCATGAACAGACAGAGAAATGATGGTGCTTCTTTTATCCTCCCAGTGAAAAGCAAGATTTTCAATGTTTCACTGATGCTAATCCCTTTTTAGCACTGCAGGATCTTCCTTGACCTACAGCTGTACTCTCATTAGTATCTGTTCCACGGCATGGTATGCAGGAGGAAAGAGCTCAAAGGTCCATTACAGTGACCCAAGGTATTGAAATAAAGAAAGTGAACAGAACATGCACATACACCTATGTGTTGAGTATTCGGCAATTTTTGAGGCTGGGAGATCGGCTGGCAAGAGCTGGCAGGAGCATCTGCTCTTGGAGAACCTACTGTTTCATCTGTAATTAGACACTTACTTAAGGATAAAATTAATCACATCTTTAGCACCACCTATATAATTATAGTAGTATATATAGAAACAGCTATGTCACCTAGCCTTGGTTTCCTCTGACTCTTCATCACCCTCTCCTTCATTAAGACTGTTTTTGTGCCCCCCGTTGCACCTGCTCATGTGCTCACAACCTGTGCATGAAAGAACCCTGTGGAATGTCCCAGTGGTAGCATTTAAGGATTTCTTGTCATGGTGCTGTGGTAGCAAGGAGCAGAAACACACATGTAGAATAACCACGCTGGCTCTGGCGATATGTGACATTGGTTATACTTAGATTTAGGTTCGGCAAATGCCCGTCTGTGCGACTGCATACATTTGCTTCTAAAGTTGGATTTAGGGATGATGCCACGGTGGGAAATACTTAGGAAAATTCTAGTGTAGAGAAGAACCAGCACAGGGAATTCCACAGGCCAGTGCAGCCTTTCCAGTCACTCAGAGAAGCATTTGCAAAAACACCCAGCCTAAAGCTAATCTGCCCTGACTGCGGTCAAGAAAGCTTGCCACTGACTTGGAGGGAAAGCATGGTAGGCCAGCAATTAATGCGTTTGAAGATGCTACTGTTAATTACCTGTCATATTTAATCCCTGACTTCTCTACTACTCCAGTAATTGTTTTGTGTACACATGTGAAGAGACGAGCTTCCTTCAGATCAGAATGGATGACTATGACATGTGCTGTTTTCTGCTGTTGTTCAATATAAATTAAATACATTGTTAAGCTAAAAAGAAATACAGGAAAGGAACAGACTTTCTGTGACCTGTCAGAGCTAGCTAAGAGCAGCTCAGCAAAAGACTGCACACTTCATTTTGGGCTATATCCTGTGTTGTTCTTTGCTGTCACTGCTGTCAACTGCTTCTCAGCTATTAAGAGTAGTTTAATAGATCATCATCGTCATCATCACACCCTGCAAGATGTATTGGTTAAATCAGTAGTGGAATGCAGTGGCCTTTGCATTCATACCACGCACTCTGAAGTTCCAGTTTGGTTACTGGTTTGCAGCACCACTAAATTGAAAATAATTATATGGTTCCCAAAAGCTATGTAATAAATACATTGCAAAAGTTGCAATTATTTCCCCATTCTGCCTGTCTTTGTTTCTGCTTTGGAAACTTCTACAAGCGAGCTAACTGTTGCTGTATATGCTTTAGCTCCTGGGAGTGCTCCCTCTGTGAGCTGTATGCTTGGTATGCAGCTTTGAAGTATTTGACCATCTGCTGCTCTTTCTCCAGGTTATGCTTCTAAAGCTTCCCTGCAACTATTAATTAAATGAAGAAGCTAGTTGCCAGAAGACACCTGACTAAAGTAATTGGTCCTTTAATTGCAATTAAATTTTTATGCATAGTGCCACAATGTAAATATAACAGCCCATAAAACAAGTAAGTGTTAGTCAGACGTGCACAAAAGAAATGGGGGATGTGCCCAGGACCTTCACCTCTGTTTTCATATTTCCTTCTTGCCAGTAACTGCCAGTAAAGATTCTGTAGCTCAGCAGTTAGGGTTAGACAGTCCTAACTGTTGAATGGGACAGGAAGGAATATACAAGGTGGAGAACTTGTAAACCCACCAAAAGCTGCAAATGCTTTAATATTGAGACTGCTGTACTTGCTGCTCTAAGTCACGGTGCTGTGTATTTAGGAAACTGAACAAAGAAGCCAAAGATCTTAGAATGAAGTGGTTAAAAACCATGATGATGGAAAGTAAAATACCTGAACTTGAAATCACTTGGAAGACAATAGCCCATGCGATAATCCCTCCTTGTCTTAGCTATTTGTTTTTGAAGGTCTTTAGTTGACTTGCTGTACCCATTGTAAATATAGTTGGCAAAGAGTAGCTTTCCTTGAATGTACATCTGCCAAAGAAGAGAACAAAAAAAATGCAGAATTGGCAAGAGCAACCTCTTACTCTAAATGAAGATGACAGGTTGAGAAACAAAGAAAGAAGGTCGTTAGGTAGCCTGACTTACAACTTTATTACGGCTTACAGCTTTCACCTTTCATGACTTTGTTATATAAAATATTTCATTTAAGAAATTAAAAAATAAACCTCATCTTTTTCTAGTTCCTCCAAGATTTCAAAACACAGCATACTGGAGTGTATAAAAGAACATTTTGCATGCTGCTCCATGGACTACCAAAACCCACCACCATCCATCCCAGTAATATTTCAGTTTAGGTATGGCGTAACATGACATATTTGAAGATGAACACAGACAAATATGTCAGGCATAGGAAAAAAACGCTGTTTGTTTGGGTTTTTTTCTTTTGCGTATGTTAACTGAATATTTTTCTTTGATTTTTTGTTTCATTTTGGTTTTTTACTAAGAAGGAGTAGAAGTAGAGTATCCTACTTCTAAACTTTTATAAGTAGCAATGAACCTTCCTGTTTAAATACTGCATCTCATTAGAAACAGTTTTCTGGAAAAGAAAGGTGACCAAGGTCATTTGACAATTGACTGTAAACCTACAAGAATTAACTAGGCCTGATGTTCAAAGCCAGAAGGATTCAGAATGCAGGCAAAATCTGAAACTTCACCAGTTTTCTCTCCCTGGAAAAGTAAACCAGGAGACTAAAGCTAATTCAGAGCTGTTCAGAAGATCCAGAAACATTTTCCAACTCTATTTCCACAGTTTTGAACTTGCCTTTGATTCTGAAGTCTATTTCATGATGTCTCAATGATTTGCGTATTTCCCAAAGCTTGCAGTTGTAGATTACTGTCTTATCATGACATCCTCAACAAAACAGATGAGTTAAAAGCCAAATTCTGTTTTGTGCTAGAACTTAGAATTCTTAAACAAGTCAGATTACTGATGCATTTTGTAGTAAGATCTCAACAACTGAAAGGAGGCGGCCTTCTGGATTTTTAGAGTATTTCTATTGGGTTTGGATCAGTTAGGTTGGGCCTTTTGGTTTTAATGTCCCCAGACTCAAAATTAACAGAGCAAGCTCAAGAAAAGGTAAATACTTTTTCAACATGTTGCAAAGACTGTTCCGCATAGATATAAGATATGGATGATCTCAGAGTTAGGGCTTGAAGAAAAGCCTGTTGAAATATTAGATATAAAAAGAATGAAGGTGAGAGCACCAGCCTTTTCTCAGTAAAGAAACAGTGACATAGTTGGGCCAGGTTCTCACTGACGTGAAGGCCTGCGTCATTGTTCTGGCAGTGTAAAGGAGTCTTTGTTTAAGTGAAAATTGGCTTCGTTGAATTTAAAACTATAAGAATCATTTAAGCTGATGTACTATCCAAAGCTGCTTGTGTTGTGGGATGTTCCCCGTGTTACACAACTGGAAACATCTGGCTTATTTCATGGAAGCTCTCAGCATGCAGGACTCCAAGTCAAGACTCTTTGAATACTTCAGGATAATGCATATTCAAGTAACAATGGATGTATTCACTAGAAGGAAATCCAGAGGACCACCAAATTGTCTTCATCTTATGCTCACACCAATATGTATTCAACTGTAATATAACCAGTAATGAACATGACGTAGAACACTGCTTTTACTTGTGGGTGATTGAGAGGGAAAAATACATCATGCATTTTTCAGTTTTATAGGCAAAAGTTATTATGATAGCACTGTTTTACTCAACTCCGAAACATTTTTCTTTCAGTCAAGTAGCTTCTCTCATTACTATGAAAAGCTCTGTTTACCTGAGTGTGAGAGGAGCACTCACAGCAGTGCAGGTTTGAAAGTGATGAACAGTTTAATACGTTACGCTATGACACAGGTCCTCATTTCTCCGCTCCCTTGCTTAAATCCAATGTTGTGAGCAGTGTCAGCATCATAACAAAGGGACTCCTGTAAGCTCTCCTTGGGGTACAGCTTTAAGTGTAGGTCAGCGGGTGGATATGACAGTAACATTTGGCCTCAGCTACTGATTCTCTGGCGATATGTACCCCTTTATGTCTGTGTGTTTTCCCCTTGAGGCAAACCCTTTGCATTCATTTGTTCTGACTTTCCTGACTCTCTCGATTTTCCTATTCTCATTTCAGTTTCTTCCTTATACTTTACTTGTACATGTTTCTTTCCCAGCTTCTTAATTTTTTTCCTAACCAATGCCTCATCTTGCTTCCCATAACTGGTCTTACCTCCCCTTCCCTATCGTATTTCTCATTACACGGATCCTTCTGTTCTGACGTCCTGTCTCCCATACTTCTCTTCTGTATCTCTGTTACCATTCTGCCTCAATTCTGCATGTTCTTTCCTTGCCTACGGTGTGAGCACAGAGAACAAGAGAAGAAACCTCCAGCCACCTACAGCCCAGCTTATTGCCTCTGCTCCATATGCCAGGAATCTGTGCTTCGGGTTGGTCACCACTCCCCGGTCTGTTCTAGCCTTTGGGTTCCCCGTACAGATAATCTGAATTAGCTTCCTCTTGCTGCTGCAAGCCCCTGTGTGTCGTGTTGTCCAATTTAAGTGCCTTTCACTGCCATGCTGATGAGGAAACAACACACAACACTCCTCTCATGTTGGCTCTGTTTAACCACTGGCATTGTCCTCGTGCCAAAATGTGGTGGGGTGCATACCAGTTTTGTTAGTTCATTTAGAGCCCTGACTCTGTTTCATTGTGGCTAATGATGAAAACTGTAACAAGCACATCGGGAAGGAACCTTTTGCCACTGCAGGATTGCCTACAGAATGCTTTGAAAATAACACTGCTATTCTCTGACACGCATGTTCTGTAATTTTACAAAATGAAGAGGCTGATAGAAGGGGTAGATAAATCTATTGCAAAGATGGTCTGATGCATTAATACACAATGCATTGAAACTTTTCTAAGTGAATATAAACAAGAAGGCTGCCTCTGGCAATCACCGTCGCTGTCAGAGGAATGTAGCCCTTTCCATTACAATTCACCTGGTTGATTCTGTAATGTTATGATATGGAGGAATTTCATTATTCCTTCCACCACAAGCAATCAATTTGTGCCTTCAAGCATAAAATTCAAGTATGCTTGAAGCTTTGCTTTGCTTGCATAACATGTAAATGTTACCAAAGTTTTCCAGTGTTTTTCAAATTCCTGTCACTCTCAGTGTGGCCTGTAGCATGCGACTTTCACAGGCTGGCATTTTATGGCATGAGTAAGATTTTTATCTTCTACAAGGTATCTTTCTGGCTTGGTTCACTCCGAAAACACCAGGAATTTATAGAATAAGAAGGTTCATTAGCAAGCAGCTCTGAAGGTTGACTTTTCTCAGTAGGTATAAACTGGCATAGCAAAGCTCTTTTACCCCTACTGGGGTAAATTTAATCCAGAGTGTTTTAAAACCCAAGTCTTTAATGAAAGCCAAGAGATAAATTTGGATGGCGACATTTTGGAGCGGGGGGAGGTTCTTTCTCCTCTCAGGGCTAAACATAGTTCTGGCAAATGGCCTCAGACTGAAATTCTTGAGGGAGTCATAATAAGCAAGCCAGGGCAAAGAGGAATGTTTTTTCTCCCTGACTAATTCTTCCACATAAAAAGGTGAAAGGTCAAAGATGAACTTTAATACTAATGAAATTCTGAACTTCAGAGCAGTAATATGTCAGAACATTAAAAAAAAAGTCAAAATAAAAAATGTTTTATTATTGGCAACAGTAGGTTGGTTTTATAAGCATATATATCTCCGTCCTGATTCCTTTTAACCTTTGGGAGAAGGGGAACTTTTAGATATTAAACACAGACATTAAGCAATCCACAGTAAGGGTTTTGGGAGTTCAGCCCATACTTTTCCCCTTATGTGCCCTTCTGCATCTTTCCAGCTGACTGAAGGAGTAAAATGGGGCTGTCTTCAAGTTATCACAAGTTCTCTTTCCCTAGCTTTTTTGACCGAGATGGTCATCCTCGAGGTTAAGTTCCTTCTTCCTTCTGTCTAGGAATATTTCATGCAGATTAGCAAACTTCACATGTTCATATTATAGAAACAGTTCTGTTGATTCAAACTGCCCCTTAGAGAAGCAACTTGACAAATTCACGTGTATATGTGCATGTGCATTCAGATGTTCAAGTAAAAAAATTTGCTCACGCTAAAGTTGGTTTAAATTTCATCACCAGAGTTGAAATACATTTAATGAAAGCTTTGTTATCTTTTTGGGTTTTGTAGTACCACCCTTCTTGGGCTGGTAATGTACAAACAGGATGGCTGAGCTGTCCTTTTCATGTTATAGATTACCTGTGCTGATGATGACATACAACTTTTAATCATTGTGGGGTGCGCAAATAGGAATCTAACCTGTGAAATAGAAAGTACATCTTGTAAGCTCAGCAGTGCTGGAGTGGCCAAATGCATATCAACCAGCAAGAATCTGCAGGAAAGCAAGGGGAATGACCACAGCTGCAGAAAACATGACCTATAAAGAAAGGTTGCATAACCTGTGCTTGTTTAGTATACAGACGTGAAGACTGAGTGTGGGATTATAGTTACGGGAGACAGAAGGGACATAAAAATATGACCTGCTACAGAAAGAAAGAGAACCGTCTGTTTTCCATGTCTATGATAAACAAGAAATAATGGGCTTTATCTACAGGAAGAAAAATTAAAGAGGAAAAGCTGTCAAGCAATATGAGTATAAAGCATTCAGATATATTTTTGTAAGGATATTGTGGTTTCGCTATCACTGTGTCTTTATGAACAGGTTAAGCAGCAAGAGTGGAATTCACCTCACCTATGGCTGAATCCCATGGGAGAGAAAATCACATTTCCAGCATGTGATTCATTTGACCCGCTTCCATTATACATTGGAAGGAGGTGAATTACACTGTGGAAATGTCTGTTTCTCTTCAGTGGCTGTGAAAGACTCTAGAAAACCAATTCAGGTCTAAAGGTCTGTTTTGTAGATGTCTAAAGCTCTGTCAGGACTGTACCATCTCTTGTGTCAGTCATAGCACTGACGTAGTTGATTTTGTACTGGTGAAAATGGCGAGGCTAGATGACATCTTGAGGTTGTTTCTAGACTAAGAAGGAAATTAAGAGCTGTCATTGCAGAAGGTCTGCCTAACTAAAGGACTAACTGAAAAAGTTGCCTGTTCAGTAGGATGACAGTAACAAAAATTTGTTATTGTTTGACGGCTGCTTGGCTGAATAATTTGGAATAAGATAATGAATAATTTAATTGTTAATAAGCAAACAAGTACATCATCACCACACAATGAGCAAACCGGCATTCTTAAGTCAGTCAAACAAGTCAAGAGTAGAAGAAGCATAGAGACTGATTATCCTGAAAATTCCTGACTATGGCCTTTCCAGAACAGCTTTCGTGAAACAGAAAACTGTACAAACAGTTGCTGGGTGTATTGTTAGGTTCTGTGTATAAATAGAGGATTCCACATCCTGGGCTCATTTCATAAGCGTTATTTTTACTGGAGAAAAAGGACTAAAAACATTGTCATCTTGATTATCTGTTGTTTCTAGTAAGAAGGAAATTAAGAGCTGTCATTGCAGAAGGTCTGCCTAACTAAAGGACTAACTGAAAACAAAAGTTGCCTGTTCAGTAGGATGACAGTAACAAAAATTTGTTATTGTTTGACGGCTGCTTGGCTGAATAATTTGGAATAAGATAATGAATAATTTAATTGTTAATAAGCAAACAAGTACATCATCACCACACAATGAGCAAACCGGCATTCTTAAGTCAGTCAAACAAGTCAAGAGTAGAAGAAGCATAGAGACTGATTATCCTGAAAATTCCTGACTATGGCCTTTCCAGAACAGCTTTCGTGAAACAGAAAACTGTACAAACAGTTGCTGGGTGTATTGTTAGGTTCTGTGTATAAATAGAGGATTCCACATCCTGGGCTCATTTCATAAGCGTTATTTTTACTGGAGAAAAAGGACTAAAAACATTGTCATCTTGATTATCTGCAGCATAAAATGGCAGAATAAATTTTGAATTATATTCCCAGAAGGTTCCCATTCGACTCTTGAATCCAGAGAAGTCCAAACTCACTGAATGGCCTGATATAGCACGAATTCCTTCCATGCTGTTGATAAACTGCAGAATCAGCTTGAAGTGTTCAGCCTGTACCATAATGAGCACACTTAAGAAGCTGGCAAGGCTTTAGTCCGCTGCAAGGCAAATGCAATTATAGAAAACAGCCTTCCTTTAAAAAGTTTTGGATCTTGAGATTGGCCGGAATGAAATTGGTGTGATTTTCCCTCACCTTTTTCAGGGCAGTACTCTATTTTTCAAGGGAGGAGAATCATGAAAACCTCACCTGTGAAGTTTCTCATACTGAGTTTAGCTTGACTTGTACAACCAGTTATAAATGTGTACTGCCCCTTATCACTATGCTGTCCCAATATTTTCAACCTGTAGTCACCTGGGAATGGCAATAAAAAAGTCACTAGTGGATTTAATGAAATCTTTGTTACGTTTCCCATCTCAAACCTGCATGCTAGAATGCTGGTTGGGGATGGGGAAGTTTGGGATAGGTTAAGGTCAGGCTGTGGTTTCACCAGACCTTTTCTGGAAGTCTTGTGCATATTCACATCCTGGGATCGGGGGGGAACACAGATTCTTCTGCTCTTCATCCTAGGCCTTGCATCTATGCTTGGATGGCTGATTTCTCCACAGACATCTGTTTATAAGAGTGTATGAATTTCACCACTACTGGCAAATGCAGCAGGTGTTACTGAGGGCAAGCTTTGTCCTCCTCCTGCTTTGTTTCCTTATTTTTCCTCTTTTAGCTTCCTCACGCATTTGGGGGACTTCTGTCTGTGTTTCACACTTAGCAGGAGGTTACCAATGGCACAAACCAGGCACACTGCTGCTTGCTGGAGAGACCAGTTACCTTTGTTGTTGTTTGGGATAAACAGAGAATATTGACTAATGGGTTGAAATCTAAAGCTGCTGCTTTCCATCTGTGACTGCATGGCCATGCTGCAAGTGAAAGCTAAGTGAACGTAAGTAACTTTCACAGCTCACGTTGCATTCTTCAAGTGCAGGAACACATATCCAGACCCATGGATCTGGTTTTGACCTCAAGTTGCCTTCTCCTCTCCATTGCATCACACCGTCAGTCTGACGTGCTTCAGAAATTGGAAAATGCAACCTTTTAAGAGTTGTGCTGCTAGGGCTCAGGCAGTCACATCCAGAGATAATTATAAATCTAGAAATGTAATCATTTGATGCCAGTTTCTCTCAGCTAGCTCTCAGGATATTTAACCATCATTCCTTGTAGTACAGCACTGATGGATGAAAGCAAGTATATTGGCTTAAGTTCATTCTTAAACTGGAACAGCAGTGTGTGTTTGTGTGTGTGTATGTATGTAAGCACACCGTGCTTTGTTATTTGTAGGTTCGTATGTTTGTTATCCTAGTAATTTCTTGACAAATAATGTATGATTATAAATTTGTAAACTGCACAGAAAAGGCATCTACTTTGGAAAAAAGAGGAATGAAAATCCTGTAGGAAAGAAAACAGCAGGAATGTTTGGTGTTTGGTGGTTGGTTTTTTTCACTTAGCACAAACAATGCTTTTGAAAAGCCACTTCTTGTGAAAAAAAACCAACTTTGGTTCCCTTCTGCCTCCTGCCCCTCAAACACACAACTCTAACATTTTGAAGGCACAGGAATTAAGTCCTGGCTGAAAATCTTTAGTTGGGGGGCAGGGGGAGAGAGGGGAATTGTCCATATGGCAGGAAGTACATGCCACGATCAGAGAGAAGCAACTGCCCCTGGGAGCAACTGCGTTATTGTAATGCTTCTGTAAAACCATTTCCTTGAGGCATCTAAAAGACTATATAGAAAGCTGTCTAAAAGCAAATGTTTAATATCATACAACATTTCCTTCTTGCCTAATACATTCATTAAAACTTGAACTTAATTCTTTTTCTTTGAAGCCATGAATTCCTTCTCTGAAACTCACTTGTATTTATTTAGCTGAACAATAGTTATTTTAGTAGGAAATTAAGGATGGACTCTGTCCTTCTAAGTGTACTAAGGGTAGCCTTTTGATTCATTAGACACAGAGGACAATTGTGTTTCATTTTGAAGTTTTTTTCCTGATCATCTGAGGAAATTCCCAAGGACCAGAGGAAATTAGTTATCTGCCTCAAGAAGAAAGCATGTAAAATTAAGTAAATTTTTAATCCTGCTTTTACACAGTTTGAGAGAGACCTTCCCTTCCTGGGAACATTAATTTTGCTTTATTGAAGCTTTACAAATTAAAATATATACAAAATTTTTTGACATATGTAGCTGAGGATGATTTCAGAGGCAAAGAACCTTCTTCTCATGAGCTCTGTGCATTTTCCCCCCCTAATCCTTTTATTAAAGTTTTACCCAAATTAAAGCAACAACTGTGCACATACTGGTGTAAAAGCAGCTGTGTAGGATTATACCAAAGGCTCATCTAACCCATCCAGTGTCCTGTCCCTGTGAGTGGCTGGTAGCTGGGGGAGGAGTGGAATAGCATTTATAAGAAAATCCTATTCTTTGTGACCCATAGCAGCCATAAGCAGTTAACAATTCAGGGATTTCCTCAACCAAAAGCTTTGTCTGGGCCATAACGTTTGATAGCTGCCAATGGAGCTAACCTTCAGGAATGTATCTAATTCCATTTTGAACACACTTATGCTTTTGGCCTCCACCACATCCTGTGGCAAAGAGTTCCACAATTTAATGATGTGCTGTGAGAAAAAGAACTTCCTTTTGTTTTAAATCTGTTGCTTATCTCTTCATTGGTGCCTGATCATTCCTGTGTTTTAAGAAACAATGAATAATTATTTCTTATTCCTTTGCCACACCATTTTTGCTTTATAAAGCTTTCTCCTATCTCATCTTAGCCTCTTTTCTAAGCTACCTTATTTAGTCCTTCCTTATACGAACAGCCATTCCACATTATATCCTTTTTTGAGATGTGGTGAAGACAGTCGTGTGCTGTGTACCAGAATCTCAAAAATGTTTTATTTACCCTTTAACTAACATTCTGCTTGCATTATGACCATTGCAGAGCACTGATCAGAAGTTTTCAGGGATATGTCAATGAATGAGTCTTAGATCTCTTACTTCATTGTTAAGAGCTTTTGTGTCCATCTTTGCATCTGTATAAATAATTACAATTCTTTCCCCCATGTAAATTACTCTGCACTTATTGACAGTGAATTTCATATACCAACTGATAATCAATTACTGAGCATTGCACGATCCTTCTGGAGCTCTCTGTGATCCTCTTTGAACATTCCAGACAATCAGGTGTGACCTGGAATTTTGTTATCTCTGACACATGACCGATTTTTCAAAACTACAAAAAAATGAGAGTTGCATTCTACCCTAAATGCAGTGACTTCATTCTTAATGATTATTACTTCTGCAATCAGGCCGGTCCCAGTTCTTCAGCAGAGGTCATGCTGTTGTCCAGCCGAAAAGAACCATAGCCTATTTTAGGTTCCAGAACTTCTGAATATTATTTATTGTTTTGCTTTTGAGCTGCTCTGGAAATGACTATATAGAATGCTGCGACCCTTTCCAATTTGTGACTTCTGGTAGAGTTGCATTTGCCAGCTTATTTTTCTCCTGGTCTTTGCAAGTCACCACTGTACGTAGATAACATAAGGAGAGCTGGAGCTGCTACCTGTAGCAGGTTTCCTTAGTGCCCCCTAGTCCACAGAGAATGCTTGTATCCTGCAGTATGGCTTTGGTCAAGTCTTGCCCTTCAAAGCCAGGCCCGTGAAACTGTTCTGAATTGCTACTGCTCCTGTTGGTAAATTAAACTGCTCTGGCTGAGCATGGTAACAGCTGGATGAATCTGACTGGGAATTGCTTAAGGACGGGTTGAATACCTCTCTGGAAACAGCAAAGAAGGCTCCATCTGTATAGGATGTTCACTGTATCATTTGGAAGGTCGTAGGGGTTGTAACCAGGTGAAATAGGCTCATACCTTTGGGACTTTTTGTTTGCTTGGACTGATTATTTGTCAGCTGAGAGACTTAAGGAGTATTGATAGAAAGGACTATTAACACATTCCTTCTAGCAACAAACTCCATTCTTCCTTAAACAATGGTTAGTCTCTTGTTCAAGCGTAAGAACTAGCCACCTTGCCTTTACCGTTCAGTTTTTAAGACCATGCTGACACGCTAATTAGGTTTCAGGTTTTACTCCTTATGCATCTTTTGCATCTATCTGTCTGTCTCTAGGTACTGACTGAAACTGAGCTTGTACTGGTGGCTAATCTTTGTACCAGTGAATTTCAGGTAAAGTAAAAAAAAAAGAAAACCAAAACAAACCAAAATGCTGCACATAAACCATAGAATGTCTTTAAATGATTTTTAAAACAAAAGTCGTTTATGAGCTGTTCTAAGGATTAATCAGTTCATCAGCCACAAAAAATTGCTTGTTATCCTGATTTTTCCTTCAAAAATAATAAAAAATTTCCATACGGGAATGCAAAAAGGTAACATGGAACAGAATCAAACTGCACCTCTGTAATTGGTTACCTGAGTTCCTCAGAGCTGTTAACAATCATTTTCATCAGCTGTGGGTCATTCATACTAAAGCATGTTATCTTCATCTTTTTCTACAACAGGCCCCGAGTTTATTGTGTATCTTACAGAGTATTTTCTCACTTTGTCTCCTTCAGCTTTGTAAACTACATGTAGTAGGTTTGGAAGAAGGTTTTTTTTTTCTGCATTTTGTTTTTATTATTTATTTATATCACTTTGCCACCAGAGAGGAAAGAAAATGTTATTAATATTACCAGGGAAAAAGAAGCTGTGTGGTTAAGAATTTAACCTTCTTCAGACATGTTCTGTGGTACTATATACAGCTAAGCAATGTCGGATAGGCTGCTGGTGTCACCCAGTGGACAGAGAAGTTGATCACAGATAGCTGTCATGTAGAGAAGTTTTTCTTTCTGCAGGAATAGCTTGTTCCTAACCAACAGAAATATCCTTAATTTTGCAGTAGTTAAGATGAGGCGATATTTGAAAGGTCCGCTGCTCTAATGCCATGGCCACTACTAAAAATGTACAGAGCAAACACAGGAAGCAGTACTTGTTCCTCACCGTTATTAGGAAGTAGACAAAGAATAACCAAACAATAATTAGTGGGCGCTCTCTCCCACTGGGAGAAAGTAACTAAAATAACCAAGCAAAACAGTGTTTGTGCTGGTGTTTACAGAAAGATGTGAGGATTATTAAAATCCAATTATAATGCAATTCTGTGCGATGCAAAACAAGATTGCATTTTCTTAGCCTAATAACAGCTTGCGACAGAGGTAAACAGCTTGTCGACAGAGGCAAACAAGACCTGGAGAATCCTCTCTTCACAGTATTACAACAATAATGTATTTCAAAGCATGCAATGTATGCTTTGCATGCAAAAATTCAATAGAATAAATCACCTATGAATTATTCTCTTACAAAAAATTCTAATGTTTCCAGACCACATATGAAAACTATACAAGTCCTTAAAACTAACTTCAGCGCATGTTTTATCTTAGACTTTTTCCTGATTTACAAAGAGTACTTCTCAGAATCTTGGAAGTTTTTTTTCTCGTTTTAAAGACTGAGACATGCTGTTGTGTGAGGTGCTTCAAGACTTTTTGCCACAGATGAAGCAGAAATGAGGTTCAGTGCAAGTAGATGGCTAGATCTAACCTACGAAGTCCAAAGGAAGAAATGGTGTTACTTTTCTAATGCTGTGGCAACTAGCATGTGCTTCTTGCCCTTTGCAGGTGGAATGAGAATGACCTGATGCATTGTAAATCCTGAACTGCTAATAGATAAAGAAGAGTTGGGGCTGCTGGGACAACAGTCAGTACTCCTGAAGAAGGAAGATTAGCATTCCGCTCTCCTGATGGCCCAAATACTCATGACATGGCAATCCCAAAGTCATTCATTTGTAACCAGATCACAGTAATAGCATTAAAAGTTAAATAATTGACTGTAATGGTTTTAACATACCAAAACCACGCCAGGAGCTATATTATGTCTCTTTTCCAATAAGGAACCCTTATGATCTGTAAATGCATCTGCAGAAGTGATGTCATATTTGAGGAGGCGAAAGGAATCCAGACAACCCTGAAGCAACAAGGGAAGTACAATTATATAATTAAGTAGGTGGTAAATTTTGCCTGACCAATTAAGCTAGTAACACTCTTTCTAAACAAGTCCTTTTGAACTCAGCTGAATAATCTTTCTCTTTCAGACCAGGTAGCAATGGTTCTTTACACTGTAAGTTTGATGACAGAGGCTTCCAGATTTCTCACTTTCTCTTTGTGGGTGTATTTCTCTCTTCTTAAAATAAACAGCTCCTCTGATTTATAA
This sequence comes from Aptenodytes forsteri, assembly GCF_000699145.1. Classification (NCBI taxonomy): domain Eukaryota; kingdom Metazoa; phylum Chordata; class Aves; order Sphenisciformes; family Spheniscidae; genus Aptenodytes; species Aptenodytes forsteri. The sequence continues at coordinate 483,764 of NW_008796109.1, forward strand.
AACTAGACTACATAGTTGCGAGAACAGGGGTGGTAGCTACTCACTGTGCAACCTCCTTATGGATTGGTCATAATCCTCTGGAATCCTGGCTTCCAAAAGCCTTGTGCTCCTGCCATTAGTGGACAGGGGCCAAATACAGGACTGCACTGTGAGACAAGGAGGCAATACACAAGCCTGTTTTCCATTGATTTCCCAAATAGGTTTTCAGGTCGGGCTTCCAGGAGAAAAGAACAATATGAAAATTTAGGTCTGAAAACACCCTTACTTTCTTCCTCTTCTCCTTATATAAAATGTAGATATTTAATTAATATTTAGCCTCTGCTTCTTGTACTAAAAATCCTGCTGGTGCTGAAATGCATGGGAGTTTTCCCAAAGACTTCATGAGTGCCAGAATTTGACCCCTTCTATGCTAACTTTTTCAAATGCAAATCAGAAATGATAGTTGCTGTGTGACCAGTTTCTCAAGGAATGGATAAATAAGACATAGTGAAAGAAGTAATTTTAATGCCTAATTGGTACTGAAGCTGCATCTACGCAGACTCAAATCCTCTTAACATTTTAATTTCAGTGCAGCTCCACTAATGCCTAGTAAAAAGCGGAAGATTTTGAATACAACAGTCACTGATGTTTACTGTTGTGCCCACTATGTCAAGATGATGAAAATGCCTGTTGAGTGTCTACTGCCACTTCCACTGTTAGCTTTACTGAGAAATTTTCAGGTAATTATAAGAACAGACAATGTCCGGGGGACACTGAAACAAAAAACATTCCTTGTTTTAAAGTGTTTATCATATCACCTATCTTTTGCTTTTTTTGCCCTTCCAAACTTCAACTTACTCATATTTCCAGTCCTTCTAAATACAGACTTACACAAAGATACTTTGTGCTGTGTATTTCCTTAGTGCTTGGCTACGTGAATGTGAGGATAGACTCTTGTATTAAATCACTACTCAGTAAGTTTATACTGTAAGGAAAATGAGCTGGTTTGAAATTTTCTAGCAGCCTGCTTCTGTGTGAAATTTTTTTCATTCATCTTTACTAGAAAGTGCTGATTCCTGGAAGCCAAAATGTTTCAACAAAAAAAGATATTTTGTCACACTGCTACCAAATCACAGATTTCTGCTCAACTGATGCAATAGATTGTTGTGGTTACTAATCCTTGGGGCCTGCAATGCCACAGTAGACACACACACACACAGAGCCTCAGGGTTTCCTGGTACTGTGCCACAGAGCTAGAAAGCCCCTCAAGACTCAGTTCTAGGGATTTTTAATCAAGCTTTGAGGTCCTTGCTCTACATCAAGGGATTATTCAGGGCTAATCCCTCAGCTGTTCCAAAAAAAGAGTGATGTGAGGAATTCCTCTAAGTTGGGAATAGCGATTTACTCCATCTTCAAAGATATGGATTCAAGCAATATTTAGTTTTCAGAAACAATTTGTTTTGAAATGCCCTTTTTTGTAGGAAACTCTAGCATTTCTAGACTTTTTTCCTACTTTGGAAGTATTTTTTTAATATTAAATTTTCTGTAGGACACATATTTGGAGTTGGTGCCAGTTAGACATTTCTGGCGAGACAATTTTTCAGATATGTTAGCAACCAGATACACAGAAAATCATTCCAAAAAGACTCTTAAAGTTTTCATCCATGTGTTGGAAAAACTATCTACTGTCTGATAAAACCCACCTGAGCACAAGGCATACTTCTGTTCTTGTTCTTTCTTTCATACAGCTGCTCTATCTTGTCTTCACTAGGATCCTTGTTTGTTTGTGAAGATGAGACACAGACCACTATAATCTGCTCCTTAAACGACACCTGATTGTTAATGAGGTGATCATACTCCAGGTCTGACACATAGGGAATCCGACGATTACTACACCTGCATGTCTTCCCTTCCTCCCCCATCATAATTCTTCGAAGCACAGCAGGACAAGCAGCCTGGGATGTGACCCACAGCTTGTCCCTATCACGAGGAAGAGAAAATATAGGCAAAAGCGTTAGCAAATTAGATTTTCAAATAAATCAAGTACAGATTGAAGAATCATTTAAAATCATCTCTATAAATGACAGGTCTAGGCCCAGTCATGCCCTGTTATCTGAGGTGTGCAGTCATCTAAATGTTTCAGGTATTTCTTAAGGTCTGATGCAACCATGAGTGCTGTGGAGCTCCTGGCTTCTGCCAAAACACAGCCTCTGAAACCACGCCAACAGGAGAAAGAGGGATGTGCTTTAACCAGATGAGCTAGTCAGGCAGGCTTTGGTAGCAGCCAAGAGCAAACTTCAAAAGCTACTCCCTAATTATTTGAAGGTCTCATAGGCACCTCTTATCTCTGACAGCTGATTGTAGTATAGTCATTTTATATTCATGTGTATGTGCTACATGTGTTGGTGTTATTTGTCTTTCACAAGTGTGGTGAAGACTAATTTGTTTGAGAAGTCCTTTGACATTTTGGGGGGGATTCTGTAGGTTGTTTGGTCATGTAAAGCAGGCAGCAGAAGTGCCAAGTTCCAGAGCCTTATCTTCACACCTCTAGTGATGACATCATGTCATCAGTAAGAACCTGCCACACAGCTCTAGGTGATGGTATCTTTTTAACAAAACTTCCTCATAGTGACAGCAAATCCTATGAAAGATTTGGACCAGAAAAAAAAAAAAAGAGACTCTAAAGGCCACAGGCCTCCCCTGTGGCCTTCTGAAGCTAATGGAAAGATTGTTGCTGTATTTGGGGATGTTGGATCAATCCCTAAATGGCTGTGCCAAGAGAAAAGCATTAAAACAGAGAGAGCCATGAGGAGCACTGGCCTGAATTAGATGTTTGCTGGGGGTATTTTGTGCTGGAGGGAGCAGAAGGAAAAAGGAAGTAAGTCTAAAATAAATGGATCAGGGAAAAGAGACCATAAGTGACCTCACAGACAGCAGGAGAATGTGCAAAATTTTGGTTTTCAGCTTCACATGTACGTAAAACAAGATTACAATTTCAGCATACTAGGAGCAATAATAAAATACTTGAGGTTTATGGTATTTTTACTTTATTAGTTGAGCTACAGACTAGTCATACGAAATTAAAAGTAGTTTGTTCCTTTAATTTTGCTCATTTTTAGACATTGTTGAGTTTGTAAAAAAGCACTGTTGCTATTCACCCATAGGAAAGGAATCAATAAAAGCAAACTTGCCTCAAAGACACAAGGGAACCTTGAGCCACCAAAAATACAGTGAGAAAACGTGTCACCTTGTTTTCCTGTTATGAGAAACTGTAGGCACAGCATGAATGACAGTTGTGGATAACTTAGGTTTGAAAAGTTACTACTGCTTTTGATCCACATGCAATGCATCCTATGCAATGGTGTAACGGCTTGGAGGCATAGGTGAACTACTTAACCATATCCAGAAATGAACTGCTAGTAAACTACTACCATTGATGTTTACACTGGAGCCATCATTGTCCAATCTTAGCTTACATTTCATTACTGTGAATTAATGACATTCAGTACATTCCTTCTGTTATTTAAATTGAACCGAGTCGTATGCAACTTCTCTGATTTGGTATTGCTATTTAGTAAAACACAAGCCCTGTATGAGAAAGTAACAGCAAGTAAGTCAAAGTTTAATGGCAAAACAAAACAGACAAGCATCTTGCATTAGCAAGATGTGCCATGGATGGGTGAAGTCAGATTTCAGATAATTGCTAAGGATATTGCAAACCTCTTTGCTTTAATGGATTGAATAAAAAGACATTTGTCTGAGACTAGCAGATAATTTGAAATCAAATACAAACTGTCTTGTCCTTGAAAAGGCAAGGACTTGGTAAAGATGCTGAAAACAATGTTCCCTCCATTTCTCTGAATTCCCTTACATATTTTTAAGAAGTGAAACAAAGTAGCATGACTACGACTCTAAACAAAGTCTTAGAAAGCAAGTCTGAATCTCAGATTTTCTATATGTTATAATTGGCAGATGGTGGCACTTGGAAGAGCAGAGCATCAGTCAAGTGCATGACACACGGTCTTTGCATCTTCATAAATGCTGGTATAGGGAGGCATTGCTCCCAGAGTTTTTTGTGTGCTACTATCACAAATGTGACTGATAATAATAAAAAAAGTTAATCTTATTTGCTAAAATAGTATTTAAAGATCTAATATAGGCATTTTTCCAAACCTTCTCAACTGCTGCTTCATTGTTGTTGCTGCTTTTACAGTATCATACAGGGATATATGAAGGCTCTAAGGTACTGGTAACATCTCATGGAAAAAGGATGTAAATTCTTACTGTGTGGCATAAGTAAGTGATCATAAAAGAACCATTTAGTAACTTGTGACTTGGGGGAAAAGTAGTTCTTTCATGTCCTCCCCCTGTCCCCGTCATTTACCTGAGAGGATAAGAGTATGGTTCCTGCTGCATGCTGTAAGGAGGAGCCGACTGCATTTGATCTAGAAGGAGAGGAGTTTCTGACTTGGGAGCTTGGCTGTTTTCTTTCCTCTTCCCTTGTGATCTCTGCAAACCCGAGGTAACTGGGAGAGCATCTGCAGACTGAATTATGCCCTTCCTTAAGGGTCGCAGAGGAAGGTCAGACATTTTCTGAAGGCTTATGCGGTCAATTCCTGAAATACACCACCACCGCTGAAATCAGTGACGAAGTAGGCTCTGATGTGGTAACTAATGGTGGTTTTGCGCTTATAAATGTTAACTCATGTGCTGTGTGATCCAAACTGGAAAAGTAATAGTGAAAGTTAATCATAGACTTACAGAATGGTTGAGGTTGGAAGGGACCTCTGGAGATATCTGGTCCAACCCCCCTGCTCAAGCAGGGCCATCTAGAGCCAGTTGCCCAGGACCATGTCCAGATGGCTTTTGAATACCTCCAAGGTGTGAGACTCCAAATCTCTTTGGGCAACCTGTGCCAGTGCTCAGTCACCCTCACAGTAAAAAAGTGTTTCCTGATGTTCAGAGGGAGCCTCCTGTGTTTCAGTTTGTGCCCATTGCCTCTGGTCCTGTCACTGGGCACCACTGAAAAGAGCCTGGCTCCATTCTCTATGTACCCTCCCTTCAGGTATTTACATACATTGAGGAGATCCCCCCAAGCCTTCTCTTCTCCAGGCTGAACAGTCCCATCTCTCTCAGCCTTTCCTCATAGGAGAGATGCTCCAGTCCCTTAATCATCTTCATGGCCATTCTCTGGACTGTGTCTCCAGTCTCTGTGTCTCTCTTGTACTGAGGAGCCCAGAACAGGACACAGCACTCCAGGTATGGCCTCACTAGTGCTAAGTAGGGGAGAAGGATCACCGCCTTCGACCTGCTAAGGCCAAAGTCTTAACTCAGGTGGTAGATCTTAAATCTGATCCTCACCCTTTTATACCTCTCTCTTCCTGCCCAGAACCAGTTATCTACTGTTGGATTAGGTATAACTAATTGCAGGTTGGCAGGTTTTTCTGGTGGCTAGATTACAATCCAGAAGAAATAATTATCAGTGTTGACAATGATGTTGACAAGGTAGAAGAGGGAAAATGAATCCTGCCAAAGGAACATGTGATGCTCAAGCTGTCTTCCCCATAAGAGGACTCCAATATATGGAATGTATATTTTGCTAATTTAATCAGCAAATATACAGAATTCAGGCAGTGCCAATTTTACTGAACCATGTTCAGTAAACCAGAGCATGTTCTTACAGCTTTTATTTGTATTATTAAGGAGGCTTTTATGTATTAAGCACTCACTCAGCATGAGCTCTCTAAATCAATTTCATTCCATTCAAGGCTCTAATCAAGTTTATATTACCCTTCTGCCCAGGCCTGGCTTTCATGCTGTCAGGAGTTATATGAACCCACAGTGGATTACATTATCAGATAGTTCATTTAAATGTTATAGCTAATCCATATATAGAGCAACAGTCTTCAAAAAAGGTTAGTAGTTACTACACACCTTTTTTTCCTCCTCTTTTCCAAACCTTTCTTCCTCCATCTCCACAGTCTCATTCTTAAAAAAGCTGCACTACCAGGGAAGTAGGGAATGAGACAGGTCATTACCTGTCCTGTTATCCCCAGTAGTTTCCCTAGTACAGGACTGGAATCCACTGTCTGTTCAGCCCAAATATATCTCAAGGATCTACACAGGGCATGTCTATACTGTGCAATGTACCTCACTGCAGCGATCCCTGACCAAGTTGATGTGCTTGTGTCCTGGTTTCGGTTGGGATAGAGTTAATTTTCCTTCCTAGTAGATGGTAAAATGCTGTGTTACGGATTTAGGATGAGAACAATGTTGATAACACACCAATGTTTTAGTTGTTGCTGAGTAGTCCTTAAACTAAGTCAAGGACTTTTCAGCTTCTCGTGCTCTACCGACTGAGAAGGCTGGAGG
>NW_008796109.1:490219-493588 GCF_000699145.1 Aptenodytes forsteri
CATCGGTCAGCAGGTGGTGAGCAATTGCATTGTGCATCACTTGCTTTCTATATTCTATTACTATTATTATTATTATTATTATTACCACTATTACTATTTTACTTTATTTTATTTCAATTATTAAACTGTTTTTATCTCAACCCACAAGTTTTCTCACTTTTACTCTTCCAATTCTTTCCCTCATCCCACCGGGGCAGGGAGCAGGGGGAGTGAGCGAGCGGCTGTGTGGTGCTCAGTTGCCAGCTGGGGTTAAACCACAACAGCTTGGCTCGGTGCAGTACCATGCAGAGGTATTAGCCCGGCACTGGGAACAGTACAGTGTGTTAACATGCTGCTATGTCTGCGCTAAATGGCCCAGCCCCTGTAGGACTGATCAGCCTGAACGCAGTGGCACTCTGATGCAGCTCTACTGCTGTCAGTTGTGGAGTGGGCTTCTTCAGCACTTGCCTGGCAATTTTAATGCCATGCTGTATGGAAACACTCAGCATTGAAATATCTGCTGACCTCAGAGGAACTATGTATCCCAAGTACCTGATCACCAATTTGAGTAACAGGTCACCCATTGGCCTCCTTTCTAGTTCAGTGTTCAAGCCAGCAGTGTCTGCATTCTCCGATGGTCAGTCTGGGGCTGACTTTCAGACGACTATTTAGTCTACTCTGGTACCTGCTGATATAGAAACAAGCTCATAAAACCACATCCCCAGCTGTTTTCTGACCATGCCTGACCTAGGACTGTACGATAATACCACAGCCAGTCATCCACAATGCTCCAGATCTTCCTCTGCAAATTCCTCAGTTCTCTGGCTGCACTGATGTCATTTACGTGGCTTATAGTTGCCTCCGGAACTTCATTTTTCATCAACAGCTCTGTCAACTTTGGCTTTAAAAAATAACAATGGAAAAACAAATTAAAGAACTTAATGATTCCATCTGGTGTTTAATGGTGCTGACACTGGCATAACACTATTAAATGCCTCAGAGATACAAACACCTTCTGAGTACAAGTTATTGAAAGAACGAGGTGTAATTTAAAAAGAAACTTCTTTAGCCAACTCAACCATCACTGGAGAATAGTTGCAATAGCAAATCCTGCCTTCTTCTAGCCTGGACAAAGGAGACTATAAATACTGAAAAGCAGAGCAGATACTGTTAGTATTTGTCTGCTTGGCTGGGCTCATGAAAACTCCAGTGGCCAAAGAAGATAGCACTTTGCGCTATGCAAAAAAAAAGCATGAAGCAGATATAACTGCTAGATTTTTCACTGTATCTAGAACCATTTAAATCTTTGCATTCCAAACAAATTCTCTGCTTTTAATTTGTTTTGAACGTACATAGTAATGGCGTGATACATGTAATAACATTTTACAAACAGTAAGTCATACATCAGTGTTTGTTTGAAAGAGCCCTTGATAACTATGGAAAATGAAAATTAACAACTAAGACAGGCCCCTCTGAAAAATATAAATGTAACCTCAAATTAATATAAAATTAATTCTACACAGAATCTCTACTTCATACCTTAAATAAAATACTCTTAAATTAAAAATAAACATTTTTAATATTGTGCCCCTTGAGATTTTTTTTTCAGCCATAAGGTGGCAGGACTACCGTGGTGTTATTTTTGTTTCCCTAATTCTTTAAATTGGAGTGGATACCAGATAACCCACTCTTTTCCAGAGCTGTAGGATTCTCTCCAGTCAAGACTGAAGTTTATTTTTCATTCTGTGCAGATTTTTGTCTTGTTAATTTCTTGCATAAACCAAAATCAGCCTAATACCTGCCTTTTTACTTGCAATTTGTCAGCTTACCCACTGAAGGTTAGTGTAACTATTTTTTATTTCTTTTCAACAAAATCTTAAGTTTGCAGGCCAACATTCTATATTCTCTAAAAACGTTACAGATTCTACCATGCCACAGTGTGACTATTAATTGAAATCTACCTGAAAATACTCCTCCTTCTCTTTCAGATTTGCCACTGTTAATTAGATTAATTACTGTTAATTACCTAGCCCTTTCAGAAGAAACGAATACAAAGTCTCTGTGGCTAAACATATTTGAGGGCTAGAGAGACAAGAATCAGAAGAATTTTCTCAGAATGAACTCTAATCTCCTCTAAATTTCAGGTCTTTCCAGTAGTTTGTCCAAATTATCTCAGCTTTGAAGAAAAGAATTTTCTGCTGGTAGAAAATATAGATGCAAGGGAACTACTAAGTGACAGGTAGCGGCAATACGTCTGGTTTTAATGATCTCTGATTATGCTATGCTTACGTAGGACAGAAAGAATTGAAAGGATTAACTGGTTTCTAAAGGTGTAGCCAGCAGCAGGATATGGATTATGATGTCTACTGTCCAGTTCCTCGTAATGAAGACCATGTCTAGTGCAAGAGAGTTCTTGGGGTGAAGAACCTTCATAGAGAACATAGACTGACGTGAAAGCGGACGCTAATGGGACTCCAAAAAGAATGGTAACTGGCTTTAAAGAGAGTATTCATCACTTCTATGATGATTCATAGTTTTCATTGCGTAGCATTTAAATATTTGTTGTTTTATGAGGTTTTACTGTGCAATGTCTAATTATTTGGATTGCTGACAACTGAAAAAAAATTAGAGTTATTTTAATTGCTGTAAAAGGAGATTACTTGATTTTTGGAAGAGAAAAAGATTAACTGAGAGAGAGAGAGAGATTCTTGCTGACTATAAGCAAGAAGCACTGTTTAAAATTCAGAGGAAAGATCATTTTCATTAATAAGAAACAAAGGGCAAAGTACAAAGACAAATGCTGATTTACCGCAAAGTTCAGACCATTTTTGGTGTTGTCAGCTAATCTATAATGAAATAACAGCTACAAGTATTTAAAATGCCACTAACTACAGCTGATATTCTGATGTAAGCAAATGCCACCTTCTCATATCCATTTTCAAAAAAGTCTGACCTTTCAAAATAATTGGTTCTTTTGGACCAGTAGTGTTTAAAATGATATAAATCTGCTTGGAGGAGGGAGGACAGTAAGATTGCAGAGTACCACATACATCTGGTGTGTGTTGCTGGGGGTATCTCTTAATGAGTTAATGTGGAGTCTTAGAGAGTAGAGACTCATAATCAAACTAAAATGACTCAATAAAAGCTTCTGGTCATACCTTCTTCATAGGTTTTTACTGACACACTGTCCCGGTTTTGGCTGGGATAGAGTTAATTTTCATCCTAGTAGCTGGTACAGTGCTGTGTTTTGGATTTAGGATGAGAACAATGTTGATAACACACCGATGTTTTAGTTGTTGCTGAGTAGTGCTTACGCTAGTCATGGACTTTTCAGCTTCTCATGCTCTACTGACTGAGAAGGCTGGAGGTGCACAAGAAGCTGGGAAGGGG
>NW_008796109.1:493904-515858 GCF_000699145.1 Aptenodytes forsteri
GGGAAGAAGAAGGAAGGGGGGGACATTCAGAGTGATGGCATTTCTCTTCCCAAGTAACCATTACACATGATGGAGCCCTGCTTTCTTGGAGGTGGCTGAACACCTGCCTGCTGATGGGAAGTCGCAAATGAATTCCTTGTTTTGCTTTGCTTGTGCACACGGCTTTTGCTTTACCTATTAAACTGTCTTTATCTCAACCCACGAGTTTTCTCACTTTTACCCTTCCAATTGTCTCCCCCATCCCACTGGAGGGGGAGTGAGCAGGCAGCTGTGTGGTGCTCAGTTGCTGGCTGGGGTTAAGCCACAACACACACCCTCATGCCAGTAGAGTAAGTGAAGACACAGGTTCTCTCTGACTCAGAACTTAGCTGTCTGCCATATATTGTCTATAACTTTTTTCCAGGTGGAATTTGCTATGTCAGCTATTTAAAGTCAAATCCTCTTAAAGTCAAATTCTCCACCTCAGTGCTGTGTCAAGGAAGGCTTTGTGTGTAAAGAAGTAGGTCTGAACTGAGAATTGTATAAATTCTAAACACCTACTCAAGGATGTGAATGAGCCAAAAGACTTATTCCTGCTATACCAATTCTCCCTATTTCCTTGTAGTCCCTCAGAGGAGTGACCCTTCCAATTCCACCAGGGAAAGATATCCAGTGAATTCCTCATGGTGCTTCATCTTCCTCAGTTCCACTTTGAGAGAGGCTCAAGATCTCCATTCTTCCGTACAGGAAGCCTTGTTCTGGTGGCATTTCAGAGGGCAGTCTTACAGGGACTCAGGAATAGCTCTATTATTGTTATGGCCCAGCCATTTCCAGACTTAGAAGGAATAAGGTATTGTTTCTCATCCCAGTGTTATAGAGGGATTACAGCTTATCAAGGAGGTATTAAAAGCTTCTCAATCTTCTTTAATTAAAGAACTGCCAAACAGTTTAAAAAACCTAAGGTCCAGCTTATGAAACGTAGATTGAATTTTTGTTTCCAAACAAATAAAAAATAGATTAGATTTTGAATACATTAATTTACTACTTTTATCTTCCCTCATTTAGAAAGTTTCCTTGCCCACGTAAGCAGAAAGGTGTGCAAATGAGAAGTTGGGGGTTTTTTTGCTAGTGACAGTGATGTTAGTTGTAGTAGTTTCACTGATCGTGTTCTAACATCTAAGCCTATGAGCTACACATTGTGACACTCTCTTACAAAATGCCATTTAATAACTGACAAATTTAATTTCTCAGAAGTTCAGGAGTTAATCTAAATTTCTCTTAAAATCAATGAGACATGGATACATGCCTCTTACAGACCTGCAATGTGTGCTTTTACATTTTCTAGGCTAAACGCTTTCATATATAACAGGAAGAAGGAAATAAACTCTGAACAAACAGAATCTTGTTTTTGTTTTACTTGGATCGTAGATTTCTTCTGCTTTTCCAACAACTGTTTCATAACTATCTTTTTCGTGACCCCCAAATCACACAAAAAAATCTGTTTTACCAATGGTATATTTCAACCCAACTATAAGACACCATTTGCCATGAAGATGTAGGGTTTTGTCTGGATGATTAACCTAGATGGACAGCCAGCTCACTGCATGGAAGTGAAGACCAAAAGATGTGGATCAGGATTTCTTGGGGCTTCATTCAGTACCTGCCACCAACAGCACAATAAATTATACCTACCTCAGAATGGGCTGTCAATGCACTTAGTATTCTATCTGGTAGACCAGAGAATTCTAGATAAATTACAGGTAATATTTAACCATCCTTTCTGAGCAAAAATGAAGATTCATCTGTGTTCTACCTGCACCTATAGAGTAAACACTGGATGTAGGGCGGTAGGGACTTAATCACCAAAAGTTGTGAACAGGGAATACATTAAATAATTAAGGAAATCAGCCAGAAAAAGGCAGAAATAGGAACCTAAGTACATAGAAATAACTGTCCCTTTGGGCCAGACCTGTAGTGGGTAGACATTGACATAAATCCACTGGAGTTTATATTGAATCTCTAGAAGCTCTTATTTGATCACTCTGTGGCATTGCACTTAGCACACTTAAAAGGAAATAAACTTGGGAAGTGTTTTTTATGGGAAAGCTCATCATTTCCAGAGTTCGCTGAGCAAATAATATTTTTAAATGGCCTTCATAAAATGCAATACTGTAGCAGTTACGACATACCAATTCTTCTAACTGCGGACGAGCCACACCCTGCAGTGGTGACAAAGACAAGCACACTCTTTCATGTTGCCACTTGTAGACCAAGCTAACTGCAAAGCGCCCTGCAATCCTCACTGTGATGTATTCATTAATCTGAAAGAGCAAAAAAGGAGATTTACTAACTCCAACAAGTTTTCATATGTTTGGATGGAAGAGGCAGACAAATCTCAAAGGGTTATCCAAGACAGTTGGTCACAGGTGAGGGAATGATCAGTTACTCTAGGCTTAAGTCTACAAACAAGCTTTAGTGCTGTCACTCTCATTTGAATCTTGCAAAGTTAGCTTGTAGCATGAGAACCGTGGACGGAGACAGCTCCGAGCCCTTTGTCTGGATGACTCCTGCCCAAAGCAAATGTACTGAGACTGCACATGTTTTGGAAGGTGATGCGGTATAGCAGGAAGACCTGAGAAACTCTCCTACCTCTCAAACCGCTCAGGAAACCTCTGAGGCAGAGGCTGTGGCGTCAGACACGGACGCATGTATACTTCGGAGGCAGAGGCTGTGGCGTCAGACACGGACAGACTCGGGAAGCTCTAGTCCTTGCTGGCCCTTTAACTACTGTTGTTGGTGAGAGCGGGCAGGATTTGGACAATGTTTAGTCCCCAGTAAAGAATTAGCATTTTGACACATACAAAATACTTTCTTAACATCATGGTCGCTAAAGCCTTTAGCATTGTCTGTGCACACAGACCATGAAGAATGCCCTGGTGACACCAAGCAGGGGACTTGGAACCACTTCCTTTTAATCCAAAAGCCAGTTTGCACCAGCTTTTTCCAGCCTCTGACACTCCTACCCATTCAAATATTATGTTGCAAAAACTAACAGCTTTACTAAACTAATTTCCATTTTCATATGGCTCTTGAAGACCCTCAAATTAATTTGATATAGCATATAATTCACATTCTATAATCTGTATTTGATAACCCAAACTGTTTCAGTAATTATCTGCTTTAATTTTTACAGAGTTTGTAGAAGCCAAAACTGCAGATGCAGCATGGTATTTTGGAAGTCTCGAACTCTTGCAGATTTTACAGAATAAACAAAAGTCAGTTTACAGAAAAAAATCCAACTCCAAATAAGAATATCTGCCTATATGAAACAGTCATGGCAGCTGTAAGAATTTTATGGCCATTTGCTTGAGCTGCCAGCCTGGTAGTACGAGCCAAGTAAAGAAAACCTGGTATGGGTTTGGCTACGTGTCATTCTATCAGGGCCTTATGTATGCCTTGTATAAAATACTAAGCATGATGTCAGTAGCTCTATATTAGGTAGCAAGGAATAAAAAAAATCACCTGATCCAACCTTTGTAAATAATGGGTGTGTTTACAAACTTCATGCCTGAAGGCACGCTTACTGACTTGGGTCACAAAAGTTTTACCTTTGTTTCTGGTCTTTTTGCAGCATGCTAGGCCCAGCTCTGGTAACTACAAAGCAGTGGGAGACTTTTCATGGACTTCAGTGGAAGTTGGATCAAGCCTGAAGTAAGGCAAACAACTGCCTACTACTGAACATGCCCAAAAGAAAAATGGGGAATGGCTTGTTCATATTCCCAAGCTCAGAAAAGACTCTTCCAAGATGCTTCCAGCAGGGAGGATGAGCCTCTGTTTTATTGAAATCCTGAGTTACAACAGTTCCAGGCAATTTGATTTCCTTCTTCGCACTAAGATGCCACATGAGTAAAACAGAGGTAAAGATACCCACTCACGTAGAGGTGGTTGGGAGATTCATTCTTTGTAACGAATGCGTTAAAGAAGAAGAAATGTAAGCATCATGTTCCTTGCAATTAAGACATCTCAGAGAGACCAGAAGATGTGAAATGTAAAAAAAAAGAGGTAAGAACAACAGTAAGAAAAGTAAAGCAATAAATATTACCTGTGCTATAACTGGCTGGGCAAGCTTGCCATCCCAAGGCCATTTCCATTCTCTGACCATTTCTTCATCTTTATTAGTCACCAGACCTCCTTCCTGATTAAATATCACTGTTAAGGTGTTGCTGTAAACAAGCAGAAATATGAAACCTGTTTTTCCTGGTGTATCTCAGTAAAGCCTAAGCAATCCAAGAAGCTCTCTTTGATCTATGAGTCTTTAATTAAAAAGCCATTTTGCATATCCGCTCCTTCATCGAGCTTTTCTCATGCTACAGGCCTGTGAGGCAGGTATAAATTATTATCCCTGTGATACAGACAAAAGAGTCGGGTTAAATTCTTGTTTCAATAATTCAAGTTAAAAATTAACTGGTGTCAAATGGTGTGATTTTAATGCCATTTCCACTTAGTAGTACATTCCTAGGAGTTCTAAAACACTTCAAATTCTACTGTAAATTTAAAGGGAGAAACAAATAAGGTAAAACAGCATGTAGATGCCATTCATGTATGAGCCTTTAGTTGACAGTTTCAGGAACATTTTTATGTCTCTATCCTTAATATTTATTAAGAATAATATATATTCTGATGGTTCTTTTATCTACCCATAAGCAAATAACACTTGGTGACATGCAGAAAGACATAAATTTTGAAACACATAGAAAAGTGCCTCAGATCATCAAAAAAATTTTTTTAAGTGGATTCTGTGTGTTGATGGTCTTCCCTGGACACAGGGGATTGGAGAGTTTTGGGGTTTATTATTTAAAGTACCAGGGATAGTCCTGGGTTTGCTGTTTTTTCTCACAACTTAACTGAATACAGCAACTGAGTTTTTAATAAAAGACATGTTTTCTTGAGTTTCCACTGGGTTTTGAAAAATAAATACATATGTATTAACAAGGACAAAGCAAGAAGCACCAGGAATCCTGAGATTTAATGCTTGTACTTTATATTTTCTATGTATTTTTGCTTGCTTTTCCATAATGTAAGGTTGGCCAGTGTAGGTAAATTTCCTTGGTTTGATTTTATATCCTAATTGAGAATTGTTTAAATTTTTTTTTTTTAATATTTTGGACTCCTAGACTTTTTTTTAATAAACAAGGGGCAGCTCTTTCCACTAGCTATGAGGGCAATGAACTCCTTTTAAAGTCCTTTTATACGAGAGCTAAACAATCCTTCTCTGCACAGCTCCACTAAAACATATTCCTCCAATCCCAAGAGCTCATTCAGGATGGTAAGCCAATGAATTTGGCTGCTTTAAAAATGAAGGCAGCTGCAAGTTAACGTGTCCCTCATTTTTAGCTACCGTTTCTCTCTGCAGAGCATGAAATTTTGATCCCAGATGTCTTGAGTACTCCAAAGTCACTAAAGGAGCATAGAAGAGGAAAACCGAGGAAAACCAAGGAAAAGACTGTGCTGTAAGTAGAAATCAAGGATAATCTTTGTTCACATCATGTAAAGGTGCAGAGAACTACAGAGAGAGATATAAACAGTAACATTATCCAGAAGAGAACCGCTGATGTTCAACTTACGTGGTCTGGTGGGCCTGAAACTTCAGAGGAAATCACCTGTGTGCTTGCTTTGGTGCAACTGCATTTGAAATCGACACAAGAGGATATTGAGAATATCAGAGTTCATCCTGCAGCTTTTGTTAGACATGTTTTTAATGACAGGCCTGTCTATGCCCCTTTAGATAGGGGACCCACCCACAAAAGGAAGAAAGCTGTACAGAAGGATAAGTATCCAAACAAATCCTTGCAATTGTTTTAACAAGATGATGTAACACAAACCTGAGAGAATAAATGAAACCCAGCGAAAGAAATAGAATCAAGAAAATGTAAAACCACGAGCAATACTTTTTAAAGGACTTTTCTTAAAACATGCACCTAACCAAGATCTAGTGAAGACAATTATAGTCTTAATTTCCATCCTTACTAAAAACAGACCACAGGAAAAGGAGCTGGAAGGGACTTACAGAAGCCACTCAGACACATTTAAATAGAGGGAGGGGCCAAACAACACTGCAAATATTTGGTGGTGGCCAGGCACAAAGATCTCAGTTCTTTGTTGTATGTAAATTATTCCAGATTAGGTCAGTAGCTCCACTTTCTCCATAAAGTTATGCCAATTATTTTTAATACAGAAAATCTAATGATGATTGAACAATACATAGAACAAATAGCATTTGATCAGCTCTTTTTATGACCTGTATAATGCACTGCATTTTGAGGCACTAAGAAGTGGCAGGGGTGGAGGGAGGAAGAGGGTGTCTGCGTTTTGTCTGTGTGGAATATCCATCTGCAGCTCATGTCATGCATTCAAGGCAGCCAGAAGGCTGGCTCCCAATTGCCTGGTGTCTCCTTTGTATGTGTAAATTTTCTAGTAAGCCAAAGTGCATCCTGTCCTCACAGCATGGGTTTCACAAATGGGAAATTAAATTCTCAAAGAGATTTCTGCCTAGCTTAGCAATTTAGGTAACATGGTGCTTTTGGGCTGCTTGAAAAAATGGTGGCATTTGACTCCTAGAGGGGACTTGTAGAGGGGAAAAGTTCCTTCACCTCCAGGTTCCTTCACCTCCAGCTGACCTGCAAACAAGATGGAAGTGGTGATTTTCATCTTCCCACACATGTAGATGTCAATCTCCTCCAATGCCAAACTCTCCATGGACTATCAGTCTGTCTGAGCAAAAGTTTGGTCACCAGACTTTACTTTTTTGAGTGAAGAGGGTAGACGAAAAACAACCAACCAAAATAAACCCAACCCATTGTTAGACACCCAACTAACATATGACTTTAACCTGCAGAAACAAAATTGTGTTGCACAACATATCACCCTTCTCATGTCCATTATGGTTTTGAACATTGTTAACATCCTTGTATAGCTTCATGCTCTCCACTCTAATTTGCAGCATCAAGCAAGTGCTCATAGTGCATCTACCTACCTGCTAGGAAGACAGATGCTGCCATGCCCAAAAGGGGTGAAAGTTCCAACTATAGCGTGATCTGGAGAAGGGCTAAATATGTTGGTATAGAAACCCCCACATGGGAGATTGCAGCAGCTTTGGCAAACAGCAAGATACTCAGAAGGATAGCTAAAATGAGAGTCAAGGAGTTAACTTGTTATCACTCTCCAGTTTTATGGCTTCTGTTGCATGCCCCTGCAGAGAACACAGGGACTAACACTTTCTATCAGCTCTATGTCCTGGGTATTGGGTCCAGGTGCATATGCGTTAAGTGAAGCTACTAACCCAGTCATCTCCTTCCTTGAACAAGTGGGTTGGGAGGGATTGAGGATGGGCAGAGCTCTCAGTACAAAATCTACCCACCTGGCTAAGCTAATATGGCTGGTACAGGCCAAAAGTGACCTTTGCAGGAGCAACATATGAATCAGAAATATGTTTATGGAGCACAATATCTTTGGTGGTTTTCCCTGTGCCAGAGCAGACCATTCCTAATTCAGTTTGATTACTGTGACTGATAAAGTGATCTTTGTTCAAGACAAGGTTATACTCTAAATGGACTGCAGTCTGACACCATTAACTTGTAACTACATTTTTCATTCTGGAATATTTATTTCTGAGGCACGTCCACCCACCTGACACATACTGGGCTTTGTTGTTATAATCTGACTACCTGGCTATAGCTCTGGTACTATATAAATACAGTCTGATAAGAAACGAACATTTTCATGTAGCTGAGTCTTGGAAGCTGTTCAGCTACACATTAAGTCTGAGTCTTCCCCCTGTAGAAGTGCTGTGTAAACAGAAAGGATATTAAATGAAAGATGAGCCATCATTCAGCCCATAGTGCAGTTTTCTCTGTGCTCTGCCTGCTTTCTTGGCCACTGGGATCTGAGGTTTGCCGTGTGTCAGCCCTGGTGTGACAGTCATGCCAGCCTGAACCTTCCATGTCTTGGAGAAAGTTTCTTCTCTGTGATCACCATAATGCCGGAGAATAATTGGTTTGTCAAACCCCACTTCTTTCAGCTTGGATGTTTTCTCTTCTCTGTTTGTATGAGGGAGGAAAAAAAATACACCTCTGGTTAGTTCTTGCTAAGCAGAATCCTCAGGCAAGACTTCCATTAATTTAGAATGAAGTTTGACCTAAGCAGAAAACATACCTTGATTTGTGACTTTCTCAGCTGAGATAGAAATGATCAAAGTTACTAATTTAGCTAGGAATTCAGGCAGCCTCACAAACATCAGTGAACAGCCCCATTGCTTGTTGAATTTGTTACAGACATTTCAGTGCTTTGTCACCGGACTCAGCCCATGAGTTGCAGTAGAGTGTGGAGGTTCAGACTTCTTACTGATCAGCATGGCCAGCATGAGTGACAGTGAAAATTTCTGGTTTAAAGTCTCAGCTATTGTACACTTAAAATTATCTTAGCAAGTCACTAGGTTTATATCTTCAGCTACAGTATGAGTAAGATATGCCCAAATGTTTGCTCTTCTCTAATCTCCTCCTTCCTACTTAATGTAGAAGAACCTGCTGATATCCCAATTCCCTCCCCAAGCAGTATCAGCTTGAAGTGGCAGATTTCTGTTTTGTTTCATCAATAAACTCTCATTAGGACCTCTCTACAGCTAATGATATGATTTTGCACTCTTCTAAATTGTTTTTCACATGAGAACCCTGAGGAGCTTTGTAAACACTGATGATAAATATTATTAAACACATTACTCTCAGATAGAAAGGGGTCAAGTAAGTTGCCCAAGATCACATAAGTCACCTGTGGTTAAGCTGGCACTAGAACGGACTGCACCAACCCTCTACACGTGTACATAGCAGAGATCCTTTGACTGTGAGGGTCAGTCAACTCTACCCCTGTTGAAAGTCTGTCTACCTGATTTTTTTTCTTCACTTTCACCATCCTGTATTCCATACAGCTATTGTGCTACTCTTCATTCCTATTGCTTACTTCATCCTTCTGAGAAAGAACAATGCTCAAATATTCAAAAATTTTGTTATCTAACAGCCAAATTTATATCTATTTCAGTCCCATGACTGCTCTTGAGAAAGAAGCAGAGAGAGTTTGAGGCTGGCTAAATTAACCCAAACCTAGGAGACAGCTATTTAGTCCTGCCAGCCTTTGGCTGACATCCTTTTCAATTAGATGTTCTATGTGTACTGTTCTACATGTATATATTAGTGCATGCATCCATACTTTTATCTGTTAGTCTTTAAGCAGTTATAAAAATGTGCAGGTCAGTATTAGGTAAACGAAAACATTAAAGGAAAAAAAATGAGCACAAAAGCTGGTCAATTTTGCAGAAAGCTAATTATGTAAAATATCAGCTGATAGAAATCAAAGGAATATTTTCATCTTCAAGCCAGTATTTCTTGCTGTTTCAATTTTGCCATAAAATATTGCTCAGTATAAACTTTTTTCTGACCAGGCTAAGCATAAATATTCAAGAACACTAAGCCAGCTCTCATGACACTGATACAGGAATCTGGTGACAGCATCAGGGTATTGCAATATGAGGAGCAGCACTTTACTTCCTACCTGATGGGCCAACAGGGTCTGCAAATCCTGCAAACATGCTCAGGTCCTGTGAAAGGGAACACTTTGCTTGAAGGGAGACCCTATGACCCCATTTGTGGCATAAATGTTGTCTTCAGATGATTAAATCATCTGACTGCAGAGATTTTGGGAACAGTAATATGGTAGACCCCAGAATAGTTGCACCACAGACAACCACAGGTATCCTCAGTGTTTGGATGAGCTCTATGCAGTTCTTAACAATTGCAGGCTGGGGTGTATCAAAACCCAGAATCCAGGAGGATAAATGACAGATACATTTCAGAGTGTTCTCTAAAACAGGTAATTCTAAGTCATGATATGTCTCATGGGTGGGAAGACAACAGTGCTCATTTAAATAATCAGAAAATACGATGTTTCCAGTATAAGCCTCAAATATCATTAAGTTTTTTTGTTGCTTTTCTTTTTCTTGGCTTTGCAAACACATTATATAGCTATTGGAGGGTGACATACAGAGGTTGGTCAAACAATGCAAACTCCAGTTTTTGCTGCAGCATCAATTATTTTGGACTTTGGGCTACTCAGTTCCCCAAGGAATAAAGCAGTGATAATAACCCATTCCATGATGAATAATATGCTAGTGTACTTTATTGTACAATGTACAATACATTGTAGCATATACACTCTTACACACTGAAAACTGCTTGATTTTATACAGCCACTGGCTGCTAAACCTATTATTACGAATGATGATTTTTCACCTAAGATACAATGCTGATTTTATTGTCTGAATATGTTTATAATTTTGCCAGTGTACAGGAACTGTCAGTTAAATAGCAGTATATGTAACAGGTGAAATTCAGAAACTGTGCTGTAGATAAAAAATTATACAGGTTAACTTTAATAACTGTCCTTGTAAGTAATTAATGCTTATAATTAGTTATCAGCAAAGATTTTTTTCATGTAAACCTAGCCTGCTTTATAAATTCCAGTACTTCTTCCTCAGAGAATTGATCAGGCAGGGTAAATCTCAACTATTTCTGCTATCATCTTCTCCATCCCTTGATACTATTTTAGCACTATAGTTGGTACTCAGAGAATGGCTGATGTATTTGGAAGCTACCATACATTTTAAACACATGGCCAGTTCTCTACGGGGAGCCTCCAGGGCGTTAAGGCTGTCTTGTGCTATGTAAAAATAGAAGGCTTAAGTATAAGCAGCATGAAGAAGTCTAAAGGCCTGATTCTGGCCACGATATCTTATGGCAATGTTCTTTCAGGCCCTGTCAAGGCAACAGGCTACAGATCACAGCAAATTATCAAAATGCAAAATAGTTTTCATGGACCATGGTTTCTTTTGCAAAAGATATTCAAACACTTTTTCACAACTATTGGAAAGTTTATCTGCAGATTAATCATAATCAGAAAATAATTGTCTCACCACTAATCCCTGAAAATGTCTCTGTTGAGATAATTCTTATCTTACATTACAGTAGCTAAAATAAAAGTATATGTTTCTCTTTCATGAATAGTGAAATGTTAAGCAGAACTCTAGGAGTTTTCAAAGCAATAACGCTCTCCAGACTAGCGTGTTGGTTTGGTTAAGTGGTCTCCCATAATCTGTATTCTACATCATGAAAACATTGTCATTTATTCTAAGTTTGCTTATGAAAGTAAAAACACCAGTTTGTTACATTTGTTTTTGAATTTGTTCTGGCCTCTCCAGTGTCCACACATAAGGCAGCTTCTGGTGAATATCTTCAGAATTTGAGTCAGAAAGTTGGAAAATCCAACCTAGAGAAACAGAATGAGAGACTAAAATTAGATGCATAAGTAAAGACTGATGTTAATGTCAGTCCTGTTCTATGGCATCTGTCAATAGAAAGTAAGGTTCGTTCATATGAATGCAAAGTGCTGAAGCTTTGGGAACTGCCTTCTTAAACAGATTAAACAGATTCTTTGCCTTGAAGAATATAACGGGAGAAAAAGGGAATGTGCATTGTACGCGCCTTCAATCGAAAAACAGCAAATTACGTCTAGGAAGAAGATAGGCATCCAGAAAAATGAATTATTCAGATAAATTCCAGGTTAGACCTTCATATGAACTACCTTAACTTCCCACATCAGTCACAGTCACTGTTTGATTTGTGTACAGCCCAGGATCGCTGCTGAGAAAGGATGCAGGTAATGCAGACTCTTTAATTATTCTCAGCAGCAATCTGGAGAAGTGGTTGGAAAATTAAGCCATGCATCACTTTGAGCAGCAGGGGCACAGAGTTCTTTCAGTGTGCATTTCTGTAAGACATCTGTGGTTGCAAGTGTGCTGTGGCAGGTGTTTACTTAGTTCACATCTGCAGCATTTGTAGATGATTTCAGAAGGCCTGTGGGAGTGTGGAGGAAGAAGTTCCTTAACTTCTGGAGATTCGCAGTTACTCTCACTCTATTTTCTACAAAGGTGAGAACACCCAAGATGAATGGTCAGGGTGTGATCTCTATTCAGTCTGAACAACTTCTGTTGCAATGGTTATTATCAAGAAATCAGATTACTTGATGTGAAAGTCCAAATGAGGTGATAAAAAAAGGCTACAGACACAGACTGCTAGAGAACGGGCCAAGCAATTGTTAAAATTACTGCACTTAAAGGTCAGTTTCCCTAGATTTACTGTTTCACTATGAACAAATTGAAAAGCAAGTTAGTCAGAAACAAGAACTCGGTGGATTAGAATTGCAGTCACAGAAATGCGTGACCTGCTGCTGGGCATTCCCTTCACCAAATAAAAAATAAACCTGTGACAACAGACCAAGCAAATGGGAGCTCCCAAGAGATAGGAAAGGGTAGGGACAGTTTAGTGGAAGCTGGATGTCTCGACCCTTTAGACGTTCATCTGTGATTAAGAAAACTCCAACAGTTGCCTGACTATACAGTGCACTGGCAGATCCGCTGGTGGAGTGCTAAAGGGAAGCGTGCATGATCTTGACATCACTGAGACAGAAGAATAAAGAGGCTTCTTGTGAGCACAAGAGCTAAAGGTGGAATCAATACTCTTGCAAACTTAATAGCTCAGAGACACCAAGAGCATGCAACTCTACAGCAAAGCATTTCAGAAGCGCTGTTGCTTTGTTACAACCAGAAGAAAATGGATGCCACATTTTCAGAAAACAACAGAAGAGGATATAATTCCCTTCAGTGCCTATATATTTGTTTATAGAGCTATTCCTCCATGCCAGGGTGCTCGGTGTCTCTGCAGCACTTTTAACCTTCACCAGCCAAGGAATTTCAGTTCTGCAGTCCTGGTGGCACCTGACCAACTTCATGGCCAGGATTAGAAAGAAAATGCACAAACGCTTTTTTTTTTCCACATGGCAATGTTATTAAAGAAATCCAAAAAGAGGTGCAGAGTAAGCAGTTCTTCCCTTCAGATCATCAAATTTGTCCATGTTTTAGGCAGAACTGGTATAACGGCCTCAAGTTGCGCCAGGGGAGGTTTAGATTGGATGTGAGGAAAAATTTCTTTACTGAAAGAGTGGTTAAACATTGGAACAGGCTGCCCAGGGAAGTGGTTGAGTCCCCATCCCTGGTGGTATTTAAAAGACATGTAGATGAGGCACTTAGGGACATGGTTTAGTGGGCATGGTGGTGTTGGGTCCACGGTTGGACCCGATGATCTTAGAGGTTTTTTCCAACCTCAATGATTCTATGATTCTATGATAATGCCTTGTGAAGAACTTTTCCATTAGTGCATTAGTGCTCCCATTCAGAGCAAAAGTTATTAAGTCAAATATATGTGGCCAGACAGTTTCCCATAGGGAAAGGCTTAAAATAATATCCCAAAGCAGTTATTCACCCTGTATTCTGCTAGCAGAGTAGTGGACCTGCAGTGGCTATGTAGAAAACCTTGTTGGCAGATGACCAGAGATAATCAGAGAAGGACTGGGTATTTAAAAACAGATTGTATCCAAAAAGCAGGGGGGGTTATTTCTTGACAATTACTCCCTTCTCATGCTAATCCATACTTTAGTCAATTCAGGCATTCAGAACAGCTGTCCAGGTGCTGCATAATTCTAACCACCTCTGCTAAGCATCAGCCATCCAGCTGAGCTACCTGCTACTCTTACCTCTTTCCTCACAAATGTTGGATGAGAGCGAGAAGCTGATTGTGATGGGTGACTGACCAGCATCATTTTGCACAACAGGAGCTAGACAGGAAGAAAGCAGAGTTGCAATGCTTATGATCATACATGCAAGGGTGAGTCAGCTTTCAAAAATATAAAACCAAAGATTTTTTTTTTTTAAGGCAAAGACTGCAGTAGCACCTGGAGAGCTGGAACAGGCTTGACTCCAACCTATGGTTCTGCACTGAGGATGCCTGACACTTGCTGAATGAAATGCTCTGGATGCCAATGATTTTTACTGGCACAATATGTTATGACTGCATCACTCACCTTGAAAGAGGAGACTAAATATGCTTTGATAAATGGTTTGAAACATTGCCCAGTTTCACCGGCTTTGTTCTTCTAAGTGTTTGTACCTCTTGCTTCAGCTGCAAAGCTATTTCATCATGTCCTAAAACAATGCTTTGCAGAGAACTGCAGTATAACAAGCTATAAAGCGGAGCATGTTGGCCTACCCAGCCAACAGAGAGTGTAGTCTTAACAGAAAGTGCTTTTTTCCCTTTTGTGGCCAAACATTACAACACAGCACATTTACACAGCATGACCTTACCTTTACTTCCTACAGGCATGTTTGATGCTGTCTCAGGTTTTCTTTTTTCCTTTGTAGTGCAGGCTGGTAGAACAAAGCTTTTCTTGTATCGTTCTTTTCTGATGGCAGTGATTTCACACTCTGTACATTTGGACCCCAGAGCACCACTCTTAACCTCCTCTGAGGCTTGGCTTCTCCTGGATCTCACACTTTTGTACACTAGTGACTTCTGGTGCCATTTAGGGTAATCAATCCCCTCAGTGAGTTCTTTCCAGCTACAGGTTAGCACATTCACAAGTCCCTGAGGGAAACCAGTCTTATACCTAGCAAGGAGCTGCAACTTCTCTCCAAGTTCCTGTAACATGTTGGCAGCCACAGACTTACTCAACATGTTCAGTGGTGAGTCCTCATCTGCCTGTGGGATCAAAGATGTTTGGGAGATCTTTGGGTTTGAGTCCTCCGTAGTGGTTTTACACAGGGAATGACAAGACACTTGTCGCAAAACTGGATATTTTTCTTTTCTTGTTGTATCATCATTTAAGAAACCATCTTCACGCCTTTCTGTATGCTCACCTGTACAGATGGCACTCCTGCTTTCAATCGGGCTGAGGAGAAAAAAAAGCTGTATCATTAAGTGAGAGCAGTAACAGTTAAAGAACACAGAAAAGAGACCTGTTAGCTTTGCTGCCTGAAACATATGTGGACAGGCTGGCAGTGCTCCCTTTCACAGTTGAGACTGAGCCACATTTCCTCCCAAGGAAAACACTCCTAGACAAGCTCAGAAATACCTGTGCAGAGCAACACGAGGAGATTTAGTGCAGCCATTGCCAAACCAGGGAGTCTCTGCACTGACAGTGTATGCTTTGGACTATGCCCACTGAAGTGCAATACAATGTAATGTAACATGCTGACTGATTTCTTCTCTCCTATGTAAAATTATTTTCTCTTGCCTCAGTAAAATGGTAATCAAATAAATCCAAAACTTTGCTTTCTTAGATGTGACATGCAAAGGACTTTTAGATGTAATGAAACTTTGAGTATCTAAAGAAGTCTTCTCCAGTAGCTGCTGATTCTATATACCCTATTGTGTGTTGGGCTTTTTTTTTTTTTTCAGTTTGGGAACTCTGATTATGCTTTGGACTATGCCCACTGAAGTGCAATACAATGTAATGTAACATGCTGACTGATTTCTTCTCTCCTATGTAAAATTATTTTCTCTTGCCTCAGTAAAATGGTAATCAAATAAATCCAAAACTTTGCTTTCTTAGATGTGACATGCAAAGGACTTTTAGATGTAATGAAACTTTGAGTATCTAAAGAAGTCTTCTCCAGTAGCTGCTGATTCTATATACCCTATTGTGTGTGGGGCTTTTTTTTTTTTTTTCAGTTTGGGAACTCTGATCTTCCATGGTTATGAGAGGACCATCTTTATTTTAAACTGTAACAGTTTAATTAGACGACTGCTAATGTGGAAAATTTATTAACAAGTTTTAGGAGTTTTAAAATCTAAAATACAAAGAAAGTTTACCAAAAAAGTCTTAGTCCTCAAGCCTCTAAAACCACACAAACTTAGCTGTAACCACATGGTTACCCTCTCCAGTTTCAACAGTAGCTTCTTACACTCTTTAAGCTGAGTGTAAACAAACATGTCCATAGACTGAAACTATGTGGAGTAAATTTCTGAAATTCAAAAGCAAGTTAGGCAAAACAAGGTTTGTTCTTGGAACAAAAGTATCAGTTTAAAGCAAACGTGATGAAACCTGAATTTAAAACCCAGTTATCCAGAGGAGTCACACCCCAGAGGAATGCTGTGAACATCAGCTCCCAGTACATTAGTCAGCAGACATGAACTTCATGAAATCCAGAGCTCTACAATGTGCTCTGTGTTGTTCAGTCCATGCCAAAACAGAGGAACAAGGCTATTATGTGGCATTCCTTAACTAACTGGTCAAGATTTGTATGTTAAATATATTAAACTCATGAGATGCTGACAGCAGAAATGAACATTAGGTACTACACCTCAAGGAGTTAGGGTTAGGTATAGGACACTGTCACCATCCCACTTGTCTCTCTCTGCTCACACTGTGTGGCAGGATGCCAGTTCTGGTCATAAACCTCCCCCATCTCTCATGTTCTGCCTTGGCCACATCTACCCTGGGACCTTTTTTGTCCTCCCTGAAAAACTAGTTGACAGAAATGTCCCTGCTCCCACCACTACTGGTGTCACACTATTACCTGGGAGTAAAGCCAGGGGGAAGATCTGTAGTAAAATATGAGGACAGTTCTTCTGGTATCTTCTTGCCCCTCTCTTTCATTCTAGTTTTCATCTACAACAAAATTAATGTTTCCAATTTAAGATTGGAGGAGGTGTGAAGGGGAAGAGAAAAGTAGAAGAATGTCCTGGATAGAAAAGAAAATACCTGGTCAAAGAAATATACAGGTCCTGTCTCCAGCGCTGCAGCTGTAAACATTGGTTCCATTACTCCCTAGAACGAAGGAGGGGTGGAGCACCCCAGAGGAAAATAGTTATGTCAGCAGGCTGTGAGAAAGAAACTGTTTATGTTTTTTATACTAACAGTGAAGCTGAGGAACTACTTTCTGTGTGAGGCCTTGAAAATCTGCTTCAAATAATACAGGAACCACGACTGTATGAATGGGAATACATTAATGCATCAGTGGATTAAATTATATGAAGTTGATTACAAAACTTAAGATCAAATTATCAGTTTTTGATAATTTAGGTTCATACTACTTTAAACTAGTGTTTTCATGAGATACGACCTACAATTATTTCTGATGACAGGTAATGTCTCAATTTGTTATCTGAAAAAGAAGACTGCTTGCATCTGCAGTTATGACTCAGTGAGTATGTCAATAAATACGCTTTTATTAAAAAAAGGGGGTTTATGACTTTATCATAAATATACAACATTTATTTGAAAGATACCAGTGTGGGGACCCCTGACTCTGTGCAGCCTTCCCTCCCCTACCAAGACTGCACACAGTCACAGAGATCTGCTGTCAGGAAGCCGCTCACTGTAGCACATCCTAACGCACATATCTGCATACATGCCTAATGCAATAGCTCCTTATCACAGAAATAAAAGGAGTGTTTTTGAAGCACTGGTCCAGACAATAGCTTGTTTTGTTCAAGTGAATCTTGTCACTTAAAAGCAATTTAAAAAATGAGCTCCAGAGGAGGCAATAAACTGACTTATTTTTATATTTCACAGCATGCATCTATTCATGCAAACTGAAAAGCATTTGCTTTGTCCCAGTCTGACTGCACAAACAGCGGTCTGTGCTTCTCAAGGTGACTTTCAGCAGTATGAAAGATGAAATTTGCTTCTTTTCAGAAGCACTCATTGTATCCTTTGAAAATCTGTCCTCCAAAGGACACAGATGTTGTGACACTAGCTGATGCAAGCCAACATGTTTGGATTATGGCTGACAGGCTGTAATCAAACTAGTGTTTGGTGAAAAAAAAAAAAGTAATCGCTAAGGAATGTGGAAAGAAGTCCACAGTAAACAGTGTTAAATGTGAATTCTTTGGCTGCTTTTGTTACTTTTAACTTTGATTTAGCTACTTCATCTAGGTTTTAAGTAAAATCTTAGAGAAGGAGTGGTTTCAGAATTAAGGAAGTCCTTTATCCTGCTCAGGATAAGGAAGACACTTTTTGGTGACAGCTGCCATTCCCATAGTAAATGCTATGGGTGATGATGGCTGAGGAAATACAAGTGTCCTCTGTCCTCAGCAATTAGTGAGGGGCCATATCTTTCTTTCTAGAGTTCATAAGACATATTTGCTCTCATGCAAGAAACATTTTCCTTGTCTACACCCAGCCTTTAGGCCCAATATTAAACCTCTAGTCATAAAAATTGTCCCATTTACTTCAGTGGATCTTTAGAGCTGCATAAGGGCTATGAGTTTTGGCTCTAAACTAGGAAAAAGAGTATTAAAATGTCATAAACACATAAATAATGGCATCAGTCCCAGAAATACAAACAGAAACAAATATAACATCCCTCTGTTCAACTCTTCTTGGGACTGATATAGGCCACTTACTCCCTAGTCGTCCTTCCTCCCCCTCTTTCCAGGATTAAACCGCAGCTGTCAGAGACAGCTCTCCCACTCCACTCCATGCCATTTCTTGACACTTACAACAGCTTGAAAAGAAAACACGAAAGAAAACATAATATACCCTGAAAGAAGTCTTTTCCTGAAGATCGTAACTTCTTTTGCTAGGAAAATAGTGCAACAGGAGCTGCCTCCTTGGAAGAAATAGAAGAGGTGAGTCTCTGTGTTGTCTTTCAGGAAAGGGTTTCAAGTCCTGCTGCTTAGTTACCACGTTTTGGATTGCATTCAGCCCTTCCTTTAACTCCCCAGCCATTGCCTGCCTTTGTCCGGGAGGCTGGTTAGGAAAAAGGAATAGCCACTGTGAGAAAACAAAAAAACCCAGTATCTTTCTCCAGCTAAAAATGGTATTCACATGTCTCTTCTGGCCTATGGCCTGTCTGATACTGTCTTCTTATCATGCTGCCTAGTATAGTATGAAATTGGAAAACGTAGCATTCATTAATATAATGTGTATTAAATGCTAGGAACAGCTGACTGGCAATAACAGAAGACAGACAAAAAAATCTGAGCTGGTAAGGGCATGCTACAAGATGTGGCTCACCCTCTCTGCTTCTAAGAGACCAGATCCTCTTAAAAGCAGCCAGGTGGGGAACGTGGAGTCCAGTTGTCAGCCTGTTCATGTTAATGTTCGCTTTGTTAATGCAGTCAGTCCAGCTTCTTACTCCCGCTTTGCAATTCGATTTTTTTCATACAGCATTTCTATTTTTGCATGTTGGTTATCATGCTATTATCCTGTTGGCTATCTGTACTCTCTTATATAAAGTATAGTGCTAATTCTGGGGCTGGAAGCAGTGTAACCTGGAAGGTGCTTAACTTTGCTCTGTCCAGTGTGCCCTCTTCTCTGCAAGCCTAATGAACACAGCTTATGGAGTGCTCCTGGGTCCAGTAACAACACCTCAGGCTGTAGAGACACGTTGTTAATCCTGCCTTTTCTAGCTCACTGCCAGTTTTCTTTCACTCTGCTAGGTTGTATTCATATTCTTTGTTAAGTAAAGTGTGACTCCCCTCTACAATTTATTTTCAGCCTACTTTTTTAATGAAAGGAGGTTTATGCAAATGTCCCGTTTCGGCCAGATTTGGCAGAATAACACACCCAAAGATAATGACGCCTGGACACACTTCATGAAAATCAGCAGCTGGGTAGATGATAGAGCCCAAGGAAGTGTCCCCACCTAAAGAGAGACAGGCAAAACTCTGCTGAACTGTGTGGCAGCAGTCAGCTGGCCAACTGTACATGTACTACTACAGCGCAAGCCCTCTCTCTCTCTCCGTTGGGGTATCACAGTGATCATGAATGGTGCTGGAGTCATTCTGGGGAAGAAAGAAACCACCTTCTGAGAAAACTGGCTTCATTAATTCAGCTGATCACAGAAATATTTGTTCTGCTTATTGCCCTTTTTTCCTCTGGTGCCCTTACTTCAGGATCTCATGTCTGCAGCCCCTGCACGAGATGTATTCTTACCTGCCTTATTTTTCCTTTATCTGTCTCTGGTCAATATCTCTCCTTCTGTATTCTCTGGGCTTCTGTAGACTTTATGGCCTCCCTTATCTGCGACTTCAGTTCTAGAGTCAACAAAACCCATGGTCTGGCAACTTGTCTGTTTTGGCACATACCAGAGCAAAGGGACCAGAAGCACAGGCTAGTAACTCTCTTTTTCAAGCTGTCAAAGGCACCAAAGGGGATATAGCGAAGGGTAAGAACAGTCTGGTATGAGAGAGACTAATGGATTAAAATCAAACACAAAAGTAGAAACACTGGTGTAGGATCTCTTGACACAATTACAGTGCCCAGCTACAATAAATGTACAACAGGACTATCTAAGATGACTCAAAATGTAGAATTCAGGGAATTTGACCCCTGATGTTCCCCCTCCCCCTGCCACCAACCACAAAAAACCCCAGCTCTGTAGATTCCTCTTCTACCTAATTAGAAAACTAGAATGGAAAGCAATAAACAAAAAGTGTTCTAGGCAACATTAGTGCACATGCTTGTGTGTCATCCATTCTCAGTACAAGAAAGAGCTATTCCTCCATGGCTCTCTTTATCAGCCTCGGACATCAATTCTGACTGGAGTAGGGGCAACAAAACAGCAGGAAAATAGCAGCAGAGCATTAAATGCCTCACCTGCTCTGTTGTGCAAGGTTTATTCTGCTTTAAGCATAGTAATAGGACCCTCCTGGAGGTGGTCCAGTTATATTAATTGACATGGACATAAAACAACATGGTTTGAATGGGGAACAAGTGGTACCACAGCAGTTCCCAACTGCTGGGGCATGTCTCACTGCTCTGAGCATGCCTTAAGCCCAGGGAAGTCAACTTCCCAGCATCCAGCCTGGTCCCATGAAAGGCCCAGCTAGATGTTTCCATGTTCGAGTGCTCTTACAAGCAAAAGCACTGGAGAACATGCTGTTGTGACACCTACATTAGCTTGGTCTTTTGAATCCTTGTGCTTGCTGAGAATTGTAGCAGGCCAGGAGTGAGGGAGTGCCCCTGGGTCTGAGCCACGGGGGTGAAATGGAAGCGAGCAGTCAGCCTCAGCAGGGCTAAGAGGGCAGAATTTGTGCCTCAGTGAGGTACAAGGCATTACCAGTTTTCCCAAAGACCTTCCTGCAGAAGCATTTTAAAACACAGTTATGCAGGATAAGACCCATTCATAACCATTATAAACTATATTATACTATATATGATAAATACATCTAAGGCAAGAGTTGTTAAAATATACCAGTAAGGAAGAAAAAAATCTATTTTTAGCCAGCATGGTTATACTAGTAGAAAAACTAAGTAGAAAACCTGTGAAAAGTGTAAGCTTGGTACAAGAATTTTAAGAATTAGGCTGATTTAATGAACCATTAGTGAATGCTGATAATACGGGTATTTCTCCTTGGTTTTATAGGTAGTGGTGGAAAGGGGACAAGGCAGTGCCCTTTACCACGTATTAGAATCTTCCCTTTTTTGCTCCACGGGACTTGGAACAAATTATTTCTTACATTATTTCCCTTCTGTACAGGTTATCTCTCATGTGACTTAATTTGTCCAGTGTTCTCAAGTTGTAAAATCTTAACAATCCTAAATGCTATAAAACCTTTCATGGCAGCTGTTCCTACTGGGAAAGGACTGCTTTGTTTTAGCGAGACTTTCCATTTTTTATTTTACTTCCCCAAGAAGATACCTGCTGATGAAGACAGAGTAAGTCTCTGCTGTTGACCCTCAGCCTGCATTTTTGAAACCGTCCTTCGCGATGGCTACCGGCTTGTCATCTTATTCCACTGACCCTCTTCAAACTGAAACCTAACTATGCGAAAGTGGTGTCACCCATGCAGTTTGGGTGACAACTCCACTGGAAAATGCAAGAGACCAAAAAGGACCTTTCAAACTCAAGGGCACACACTCCTGAAAAACACTTACACACATAAAATGTCACCTGGTCACAGCTCTGCGTGTCAGTGGGGACTACAAATAGGAAGCACGAGATGACCGGGCATAGGACAGAGGTGGACAACGATGGCGTCGGCACCCAGCGGTGCTCCACGCCGCGGGCCGGTGACGCGGGGGCAGGCC
>NW_008796109.1:516496-562955 GCF_000699145.1 Aptenodytes forsteri
GGCAGCGGGCGGCTGGGGGTGGCTAAAGGGTCCTGCCGCGCGGGGCGCGGGCAGGGTGATGGGCGCCGCCGAGGCCGCTGTCCCAGCCCGTGGCGGCTGTGTGGGCTGAGGGGGATCCCCTCGGCGAGGAGGGGGCTGGCGGGTGCTGGGAGGATGCTGCTGCCGTTCGGCACCAGGGAAGCTGGGCCGAGGGAAGTCCTCCCTGCTCCGGTGCGCGCAGGAGAAGCCACCCCATCCCTCATCCCCTCCTATGCCCTGAGGGGGGAAAGGCGTAAGACTGCTGCTGTAAAAGTCATCCCGCATGATGGAGTCTCTGTACACCTCCCAAGTTCTCTGAGAGAGCCAGAGCAAGTCTGGGCAAATAACGTAAAGAAACTACGGTTTGGGTTTGTTTTAGCAGGCTAGCAGTTAGTGATGATCATGCTGTGCGTTTATAATTATCTACTTCACGCCCATATTATCTCACAAGAGCAGGCTGCTGCAGTGGCAAGAAGAATTAGTTATTCTGGCAAAAAAAAAAGTAATCAGAAGTGTCTGGATAATGCTACCTTTAAACGCAAGTTTCAATAGCAGTACCTGTCACTGTAGTGCCCTACAATCTTACACATTGGGTCTGCTTTTAAAAAAAAAATAAAAAGCAGCACATGCTCTGGTATCTGTAGGATGAGTACCGCATAATATTTCTATAAAGTTTTGGGGGCTGTTGTTTACTAACGTGGAGCTGTCCTTTTACTGTAAGCCATACTTTAATTTTACAAACAGGACAAGAAACAGATAAAGAAATGGAAGGTGCTCTTGATGATGTAGCAAAACAGTTGGATAAACAAGCACTGGAGGAGAAAGAAAAAGATGATGATGATGAAGGCAAGTGTAACTTATCTTTTCTCTTGACATTTCCAGTTTCAACTTGTTTCCTAGACTCCCATTTTAACAAACCTTTACAGATGCCTTTTGGGTTTGGTTGGTTTTTGTTGTTTTTTTTTGCTTGGGAGAGTTGAGATGCAACTATATATACTTTTCACTTTTTTGGCAACAGTTTAGCTGTCACACATCCATATATATAAAAAATACCAGGGATAACAGCTTTGTTAAAGCTTCTTGTTTTCAAGGACCTTATTACTGCAGGAAAATGTTTAGTTTAAGATAAGGTAAACTATAAATCATTCTCACTTGCATTACCGTGGTCAGTATAAATTTATGTTCCAAATTATGTCTCTTATTCTTGGCTTAGAACAAAAAATACAGAGAAAATTTTAAGGGAGCATTTTAATTAATAGAAGGTCTTAGAGTCTTTACCAGTAACTTGAAACCTGTTCATCTGTAATCCTAATTTTTCATTAAAACTGAACTGGGGAGAGATTAATACACAAGCAAGGCATATACCTTGTTGCTTGTGCTATGCAGTTGATGTTCTAAGCAAGTGCCTTGGAAGTGTCCGGTATTGAAATCCAGGCTGGATGCATCTTTTCTGTAGGAATATCAGATAAAAATGCTGTATTTCCTTTGTTTTGATGAGTGATTCTCTATAGAAATGGACATTTAATAAAATACATTTGTTAAGTTAGTAATTTAGTTTCCTTCTTGTGAATTATCATTTAAAGTTAGTTCAGCACCCTAAAATGGTTCTTACTGTTCTGCTTAGAAATCTTCTTAGTTGACTATTGCTGGAATTCATCATTCCAGAATTTAATTTAGTAAAGTATATACAGAAGTTTAAAAAAATGAAATAAGTGTGCTGGGATATATAAAATTACAAGTAAATTGATCTTTGAACATCATTAATCTATATACAGCATCCACTTTTATGCAGTTACTTTCCATAGAAGTATATTCTGATGGATTATTTGTTTTACGGTGTATTTCAGGTTATGGAGTTGAAAGATCATTAATACAATATGTGCTTTGCCAACTAAAATAAGAAGTATGAGGAGGATAGTGAAAACTTTTATACAGTGAAAAAAAATCTTTGAAAATTATTAGAATAGTTATAGTTCCATCTCAGGAGAAATAACATTGTTAGTTGCAGATCAAGTGCTGTGTTCTTTTATGCTTTTTACAGTATTAGCAATTAGTATTACAGTATTAGAAAGTATAAAAAAAATATGAAGTGGTGCTATCACTGAAATAATAATCTTCCTTTTTTCCACATATCAGACTTGGATGTGTTTTTGGAAAAACAATAATATTTTTGCAGAAAAATAAAAATTGCTCTAAGTTTTTTGAAGACAACTGTGTGTTCTTGCTTATACTGGGTTCTCATCACTTGCCATCTTAATTGTGTAGTTTCAGAGGTGTTGCTTAAGACATGGTGCTGCATTAGATTAAAACCAATAAAATACCTACACACACCCCCCTTTTTTTTTTTCCCCCCCCTTGATAAGCCCATAACTGAGTGGCCTCAGAAATGAGACTGTGTACCTTTTGAAATCTGGGAGAGATTAGGAAGTTTTCTTCAGATTTCCATTGCAGTGTTAAAACATGCTGATAGATAATATTTTTGCATGATATTAGGCTAAGTTATTAAACAGCTATACCAAAATGGCATAAGGTTGGGCTTCAGTTTTGCAAAGATCTTAAATTGCTTTTCTGCTGAAAATTTTTTTCATTACCAGCTAAATAACCTGAAGACAAACAGGGTATTGGTCAGATGCAGTAGTTATGTTTCTGGCAGCACAGTTAGTCTGCAGCAGTCTTCAAGGACGTGAAAGCATAGGCCCGGTTAGTTTGGCTTGCAGTTGGCATATTCACGTGCAGTGATGTATGAAAAAGTCACAATAAGCAGATAGCAACCGTGACAACATTTAAGAAATGCTGTACTTTTTTCGCAGTTTAGGCCTAGCGTTTTAATAAAACAAATCCGAAAATCACTTGGTGAACAAACTGGAGTCACATCTAATTCATTTCTTGATGAGTGGTTTGAGCACAGCTCAAGGTCAAGAGAAATGTCGCAAAGTTACCACATTTTGAAGAAATTCATATGCACTGTTAAGGATTTTTGGCTGCCTATGAAATATGGATTAATGGAGAATCTGGTAGGCTGGACTACGTTGTAGTTACACTAGTAGTACAAGTTATACTTGCAATTTTTTACAAAAAATTAAAATAAGATACTTAATGCCAAAATGAGCTGGGGAGGGGCAGGGGTGACACACTACTGAAATTTGCCCCAGCTGCAGGATTATAGCAGTCACTACGACATAAAAATGGGGATGACGCTGACCATCATGAGAGGCTTGAAATCTAGTGACTGGAACAACTGGTCAGTGTTGTGGTTTGGTTTTGGTTTTAAATAAATGAGCAAATACAAGTTTCTGTATAAATGCATTCAAAATGGCAGTGCTTTGACTTGATTCTAAAAGTTCTTTCAATTTTACTTTTCACTTTGGATAAAAATAAATGTTCTAAATGTAGATGACTAGTACTTACCCATTTTTAAATGAACTTGTGGTTAGGTCCAGAAGGTTTAGTTAGATGGTATCGCATTAGATAAATACTTCATTGTGTATGAAGTAACTAAGCATTAAATGTAGCCACACGTGAAGTCCATGGGGTTACTGTCAACTCCCAAATGTGACTTCAACATGGTGTGGCCGATTCTTGGTGCTTACATGCTGTGCTCTCTGAAAACCTCCCACTGGTACTTCCCACACGCAGTGGTTTTGCTCAGTGCTGGTTGTGACTTTCCCTGTTGTCTCCAGATTAAACTTGTCCTGACCTAAATGCTGTCATCTTTACTTGTTTGGGTTTTTTATCTTTCCAGATGCATTAAGTTCCTTTAGCTGAAGCATCAGAAGATGGTTTGAAGCAGTAGTTTCTAGCTTTTTGTTAGCTGTTGCGTCTAATACAGTTCTCTCTCACGCCCTCCCCCAACCCCAGGCATCTTTTTGGGTGAATTGAGAATAGAGGAATTTGGAGTAGGACTTTCTGAAAACTCTTTCCCTGAGCTGCTTTTTTTCTCCATTTGGTGATATGTTTAAGTCATCAACTTTAGAAAGTATTTTCTTAGGTCTGTGTTTGGTGTAGCGACTGCAAATGCTAATGGTTTCGTGGCAGCTTCTAGCTGTCTTTTAATCCATTAAGTTCTGTTGTGAAAGAAGTGTTTCCAGATAGTCCAGATGGTTTTGTGTCTTGTTCAAAATTATTTGGTTCTTTAAGGTTATTTTATGTTCACCTGAGCACTTTTCTTTCCTGTAGATGGAGAGGGTGAAGGAGATGGAGCAACAGGGAAAAAGAAGAAGAAGAAGAAAAAGAAGAAAGGACGTAGGTATCAAGCACAAAAGTAAAGATAGACTGCATGAATGTTTGGTATAAGCATGTGTAAGTGCTGTTCTTGGCAGTTGAAACAAATTTTGGCGTGCAGTTTGGGTTTGTAGGCTAAGTCTGGCTGACTCTTCTTCTTTCTGGTATCCCTGAATGCCACCTTGAGCATTGGCCAAATAAAGTCATTTGAGGGCATTGTGATAGGATGTTGTCTTGGTAGAAGCCCAAATTCTAGTAAGGGGATCTTAAATAACTTGTGCTGTTTAACTTTTATGGTTGAAATAAGATACTTAGTATTTCCAGTGTACCATATGTAAAACTTTCTTAAATTATACTCAACAGCTAAGGTCCAGACAGATCCACCTTCTATTCCAATATGTGATCTATTTCCTAGCTACATATTCCCGAAGGGAGAAGAATGTGAATACCCACCAACACAAGATGGGTGAGTGTTTTAAGCTTAAAAAATAAATGCTGTAATGTACTTTTCCTTTTTTTTTTTTTTTTTTTTTATTAAAACTGGATCATCTAAGAACTTAATGAATAGAAGTCTTCAGGCTATAAATGTTCCTCCTTCCCTACACTTTTAGTTAAGGTGTAGCCTGTATGAGCAGAATTGCCATGAGGTAGGGGACCTTGAGACGCAGGGGACCAACAGGATTTCAGTAGGCAGCTTGTAAAAAAACAAAACCAAACAAAAAAAACCAAACAAAAAAACCCCCTGAATTAGAACTGAATGAAGGTTTAAAATTTAGGGACATGAGACACTGTTATGCAGCAGTTTTGGTGGCATCTAGATGTCAACTTCTTGTTATTCTTATTTATTTTTTGGTAGAAACATGTCAATCTCAGAGTATGAGACAGTTTAATTTAAAAGTCTAAGTGGTATATTCTGCACTTTGCTTCTCTCTGTTTGTATGAATATATAGTTATAATAACCTAAACTGTTTTTTATAATTCATAGTGACGTGGGAATAATACGCAATTTTACTAAACGAGCAACAGCTTCTAGTGGTTTTCTTGAACAGACATCTGCATCCTTATGTTTTCATTGTGTACTACTATTTCCTTATGCTTTCTTAAGAACTAGGATATACCGGCTTGGCTGAGTTTCCTGATTTTTTTCTTACATGATGTGTAGTGGAACATCATGTTTTACTTGGGGTGAGGGGTGTGGCATGGAATTAGCTTGAACTGCATGAAAATCTGAATGAAAAAAACAAGTATTACTGAAAACTTCCCAGGAAGTTTTGAATCAAAACTCTGGAAAAAAAAAAGTTTAAACCAAAGCGGGGGGGGAAGTAGATATTTATATTTCTGAAAGCATTGTTTAGCTTTCAATTACTTTTTTTCCAGAATCAAATTACTTTGAAACTTTTATTAGTTGTTTAAAGTCAATGCCTGTTTCTCAGAGTGTAAGCAACATAGTTAAGCGTCTAGTACATCCTATAAATTGTGTTCCCATATTCACAGATAATTTAGTTTCATTTTTGAGAGATTAAAATTTGGTTTTGAGGAAGCCTTTTCTTCTTTTTAAGGACTACAGTTTGATCATATTTATTTATAAATGACTGCCTTGTTTGTATGCACAATATTAGCATGCTAATGAAGGACTCTCACAGGGTAGTCCTGATGGGCTGATGCAGGAGTGATTCTTTCATGCTTAAGAGTTAAGTGTTTGTCTGTATATGCATATGTCATGTTCAGGACATCATTTAAGCAATTCAGGAAATCAGATTATAAATATCTTAAGCATGTTCGTAGTTCATTAACAAATGACACACTATTTTTACACCTCTGTTACGTATCCAGCTATTGAAGATTAAATGTTTTACTCTGGGTTTGCTACTATTTATTTGGAAGGGGAAACAAACCCCACAAAACAACAAAACCAAACCACCTTTTCTAACAGGATTTAAGTGGGGCATCTTTTCTGTACCAAGAATGTTCTGCTATGGAAGAATATACTCTTCTAAGGAACCTGAAATATTTGCTTAAACAAATTATATAAAGAAACTACATGCTTAGTTTTGTTCCTAATTTAAAATATTAACTCTTATGATGCTATTTTCGCATTTCATAACATAAGCAGCTACTTAAATTAGTAGCTGACATGAACGCTTGGATATTTCCTATTCCAAATAATAGTTTCATTTTATATATTGGTGAAGCGTTTTTGTGCCGCTTCTCTTATTCGTGCTGAGGTCAGTAGGTCTTTGATTTATTTTTTTTTTTTTTTTAAAGAGTTGCACTTCTAATCTTAACTCTTAATGCACATGCTTTCTAAAGTTATCTCTCATCAAACCTGGAATTTGTGTTTTGTGCAGGAAGTTGAACTGGAAGTGGGTGTCATTCAATTTTCAAAATTGCAGCGAATCAGTTCTTATAAAAATATCAAAGCTCAAAGCTTGTATATCTCGTGTATTTAGTTGTGTTTTAAGGCTTGTGTTTTTTGTTGAAGACACCTGAATTTGAAATGATGCAACAGGGAGGGCAGAAAAACTCTAAGCGATATTTCATGATACACTGAGTTTTCTCACGTGGGATTTAGTGCTTTATTTTCGCATTTCATAACATAAGCAGCTACTTAAATTAGTAGCTGACATGAACGCTTGGATATTTCCTATTCCAAATAATAGTTTCATTTTATATATTGGTGAAGCGTTTTTGTGCCGCTTCTCTTATTCGTGCTGAGGTCAGTAGGTCTTTGATTTATTTTTTTTTTTTTTTTAAAGAGTTGCACTTCTAATCTTAACTCTTAATGCACATGCTTTCTAAAGTTATCTCTCATCAACCTGGAATTGTGTGTTTTGTGCAGGAAGTTGAACTGGAAGTGGGTGTCATTCAATTTTCAGGGGAAAAAATTGCAGCGAATCAGTTCTTATAAAAATATCAAAGCTGTTCGTCTGTATATCTCGTGTATTTAGTTGTGTTTGAAGGCTTGCCTTTTTTGTTGAAGACACCTGAATTTGAAATGATGCAACAGGGAGGGCAGAAAAACTATAAGCGATATTTCATGATACACTGATTTTGTTAAAGTGGGATTAAGGAATTCTTGTCCCTACCTGCTTGTTTCTGCCCTTGTGCTTTTATCTGGGTTAAAATAATCTGGGGGAGTTATTTTCTGGAATTCTTATCTTTGATCACTAAAATCTAGTTTACAGCACAATCCTGTAAAGATTTGTACTAGTGAAAACTGGGGCTGTGAACTGGAGTGAAAAGATGGGAACAAGTGGCTTGGAGCAAGAGGTGAACTTCTTAAGCTGATTTATGTGGTAGCCAGCACATTAGGAAACTGTCTTCAGAAAAGCTTGCTAGCCCATCTGCCTGTCAGAGGACCTGATGTTTGGTGTGAGACCTTTATCTGATCAATTGATTTTTCACATGTCCTGAAGTGTTTAGGCCCAAGCAGGATTTCTTGTCACCTCGTTTCCGGAGATCCCAGCTGGCAGCGGTGCAGCTTTGGCAGCAAAATGCTTTGGGTCTGATACAGTATTTTTAAATGTAGAGGCTATTTTGTCCCCCAGTTGTTTTGCATGGAGTGACTATATGCTGAAGTACAGTAGGGTACAGTGAGGTTGGCTTTCTGCCAGTTTGCTGGAGTTTGCACTTAAGTCCGTGACTGATGGCAGAGCAGCTGCCCAGACTCTGTCGGCAGCTCTTGCTACCGGAGGGTATTCCCTGCTGGAATCCAGAGCAGTCTGAAAGGATTCTCAAGTCACTCTCCCCACTGTTTTTATGCAGTACACCTTTTCTATCTTCTTGTTCCATGACTACTGTGCTGGCAGTAGTCCAATTTCCAAGTGCAGTAAGAAGACTCCAGTGTTGCAGCTTGTTGCTTTTT
Organism: Aptenodytes forsteri; assembly: GCF_000699145.1. Taxonomy (NCBI): domain Eukaryota; kingdom Metazoa; phylum Chordata; class Aves; order Sphenisciformes; family Spheniscidae; genus Aptenodytes; species Aptenodytes forsteri. Next base: position 524,601 of record NW_008796109.1, read on the forward strand.
TTTTTTGGTGGAATTTACCAGTGTTAAGGCAAATTCTAAGAGTAGTATGTGTGATGCTTGCTATTGGAGTGAGAAAACTGCTCAGAAGAGTAAGCATGGGATTTCTCCTTTGCACTGTTGTTACTTTATCTGAAAAGGAGCAGGAAGTTCAAGGGAAACAAGCAAAAGGGTCTCAAAATACTTGGATCCTCTGGTCATCCTGAGAAAAATTTTATGGAATAGCCTGTTATCCTTCTTTATCTTGTCAACTTTGCTTTAGGATTGCAGGCCTCTTAACACTGTATAAATACTCAGTTCAAAATACAGCAAAATTGCAGGGCATAGTTTCTTGGCTCACTCATACCTGTTTTTTGGCTGTGAAGGAAGCTCTTAGAGTGGAGCCAAGTTACATGCCTGTGAAACAGGTAAGTAGCTACACTGTTAGATTTCAAAAAGTAATCCTTTCACTCTGCATATTCAGTTGTTTGCTTACAATCAGCTCATGTACATAAAGGTAAAAGTTAATTTCTAAATTTGGAAGCTTTGGTGTAGTTCAGCATCTTTGGTCCATCTTGTCCATCATCCCTTTTCTTTTATGACCCACCTACCAGGATGTGCAGCTATGTATTGTTTTTAGTAGTATTTGCCCTGCATAGCATGTACAGAGTTCTTTGAGTTATCGCTAGAGTTTTTTGCATCATTACAGGGCTCCAGCTTCACCGTTTGAAGGGTATCTCTACTTTGTAGTCAGGAGAGTTAAATCTTTTAGTCTTTTAGTTAAGTTCTGACAGTTGCTGGAGTGCTTAAATTACTTTTTTGTTTGTTTGTTTGCTTTCTTGGAACCTTAGTTGTATGGTTTCTTGCATAATAAAAAATATATTCAAAACTAATCTTATATTTAGTCTTGTATTGAAAATTATTCTTGTATTTGTTCTATGAACCTACCGAAGAGTCAAAGTGAGTAGTATTCTCCTGGAACAAATGTTAATTCACCATCCAGCAAATTCAGAAAGTAACTTCCTGGCATGTGTCATAGTTACTATACACTGTGCTAGGTGTTATTACCTAAATATTCTGAGGATGAGCACAAGTAATACTGGAACTGCAAGCTCTTAAATTTTGAAGGAGCTTATTGTCTCTGTCAGTAACAGTTTCTGGGCCAAGTAGCTATACTACAGTGCTGAGATTCATCTCTCTACAGGAAGAGCACTGTCTGAATAAGTAAGATTGTGCAAAAAATAAACTCTTTGCATGAGCAGAGCATGTTGCCCTGCTAAACTCAAGGTGGAATTGCAGGCATTGATATGAATTTTATATGCCTGTTCTGTTTTTTTGAAAAGTATTATGCATCCTGCAAGCACACTGCTTCTCTGGGCTTTTGGGAGGGTTGGGAGGTAAGGCTTTTGAAAATGTAAAAGGAATAATATGGTTCATGGTCTAACTGAGTTAAATTTCTACGTATACATAATTTTTTTTTTTTTTTTGCTGCAATGTTACTGCCTTTCACAGGTGCCAGTCTGTGGTGCTGATATATTTTTATAGGCTTCCTTTATTCTGAAAATTTTATAAGTCAGGATCATTTCTGTTGCACAGGGAAATGTAGGCCTGACTGGTTAATAAACACTTTGCAGGCTTTAGACAGAAATTGTAATGACTACTGTGTTTATAGTAATTTTTCATGACATCCTTTATTTTGAAGGCGAACTGCTGCTTGGAGAACAACTAGTGAAGAAAAGAAAGCACTAGACCAAGCCAGTGAGGAAATCTGGAATGATTTTCGGGAGGCTGCAGAGGCACACAGACAAGTGAGGAAATACGTTATGAGCTGGATAAAACCTGGAATGACAATGATAGAAATCTGGTGAGGACGCAGATCTTCTCAAAGACCTCTGCTGTAGATTTTTCTTCTTTCTCCAGAGGGGGAGGGATTTAGTCTCAATTTTGTGTGCTTAATTGATTGTGTCACGAGTGTTGGGATTTCTGTTTGAAGTATACAACTAATATCCCCAATTATTTCCTTTAAGTTTCCTCTTACAACATATTCTTAGCTTATGCAGCTTTACAGGGCCTGGGATCATAGTGAATTTCAAACTAAGCTTTCAGTTCTGCTCACTTATTTTGAGCACATGCTTGATTTTAATGTTCTGTGCCCTGGCTACTCTTGCACGTAAGTTCTGCAAGCAGTGCTTAGAGAAGCAGCAATAGCGGTAGTAAACATCCTGGCTTTTGCAAGAATTGTCAGTGAAATGCTATGTGGATAAGCAATGCAGGTGCAGTCTGAGGCTGGGAGTGGGCGAAGAGGCATAAAAACAGCATGGCTGTGTACTCAGTCCAGGGCAGAAAGATTTTGTCTATATTTAGTCTTCACTGACTGATGTTTCTGGAGAAACACAGTGTTTCTTTGTGGTGTTCTCAGTTGATAATCCATTTGCTCAGTTATTTCTTAAGATAAACATGAGTTTGATTAAGGTAAAGTTTAAAGAAATAATTAGCCTGGACTGATTCTCTTGACTCTTCCAACTATTCCTTTTTCTGTCCTTCAGTTTATATAGACGAAATGTCTGCTGTCCAAGTACTGCACTGATCCAGGACAGTTTAGCTTCCAAAATCAGGCGCTTTCAGCCTGATATGACTGAGGACTGTGACAAGAGTAGGATAGTAAGAAAGCTAATCAGAGCTGATCCCCAAGGTAATTGTGCGAGGATAACGGAAAGAAATAATATGCCATCAGGGGAAGTGGAAGAAAGACAGCTGCCTTAATAATCACTAGTCTGGCTGAAACAAATCTGTCATATTGAATTATGACAGTTTGACTGTTATAAGTTGTTTTGAGAAAATTATTGCTTTTCTTCCTAAAGTACCTCAGGCTATGGGGACTTGTCTATTAAAATAAGCTCTCTTCTTTTTCCAGATTGCTCTGAGTGAATAGCTTTCTTAAATAAAAACAGAGTATGGTGCACTGATGTGAGCTGCAGTTTACATCACTCACTGCCACTATAGGAGTATGCACTGGTGGACATCTATCTGTAGCTTTCCAGTAGCTAACAGCTCGAGAGTAGACAAAAAACAAGAACAAATGCTAGTCTCATAAGGTTTTATTTTATCACAGTTATCGCTTAAATTAAAAAAAAAAATATTATCCTTCTTTAATTAGAATTTTTTTTAATAAATGAGAGGACTATACTATTGCCTTTTTTCTTTTTTTTTTTTTTCCTTTTAAATCCCAGTAATTGAAAAAATGCATTTAATTTGCCTAAACTTTAGTTGTATAACCTCTGCTGCTCAGGAAGAATGGGTTAAATGTAGCTTGTAAAGGATGGATATTTTACACTTAGAGTAAAAACACTAGTGAAGTACTCAATTTTGCCTGAGAAAGAGTAGAAGAAACAACACCAAGAACTGAAGAATATTATGTTGTACTTACGTTTTCCAGTCTAGGGTCTCCTTCTAGTTAGCATACAAGTAGTTTAAGATTTCAAATTAAAACATTCACTTGAATATTTTTCTGAGGTTTTGTTCTTGCATTGATTTATTTGAAGTCAACATAAGAAATATTAATGACAACTGTTATGTTCTTTTTTTCTTCTCCCTCCCCTCTGCCTTTTAGTGAAAAACTAGAAGACTGCTCACGTAAGCTGATAAAGGAAAATGGTTTAAATGCAGGTCTTGCATTTCCTACTGGGTGCTCTCTGAATAATTGTGCCGCCCACTACACTCCCAATGCTGGAGATCCAACAGTCCTGCAGTATGATGATATTTGCAAAATAGATTTTGGGACACATATTAGTGGTTAGTTTTTATTTGTGAATTAAAACTTTGAGAACATTCTTCAGTGCAAAGACTATGAAGCTAATTAACTTCTGCTGATTTCAGGTCGTATTATTGACTGTGCTTTTACAGTCACATTCAATCCAAAATATGACAGACTATTACAAGCTGTAAAGGATGCCACAAATACTGGAATAAAGGTACGATCATTATGTAAGTCATTTACCAAGTCTTTTACAGTAATCTTTGCAATTATTTTCCATTTATATTTGCACTTTATTTTCAGTGTGCTGGAATAGATGTACGTCTCTGTGATGTAGGGGAGGCCATACAAGAAGTTATGGAGTCTTACGAGGTTGAAATTGATGGCAAAACATACCAAGGCAAGTTCTTGTCTTTATATAAGGATAGGTGCTCTTAGAGTATATATATTTGTACAAATATTGATTTATTTGTATTCTATTGAAAAGACCTCTGTACTAGAAGTATGGTATGAGTGACTTGCATAAATATGTGTTTCTGGCTGGCTTGCCATTCCTCTGGAGGAATGTTCTTGGTTTATCCTTCCAAGTATTGTATTTTTAACAGATAAGATGAAGGCTGAACAACTGTTTCAAAATGTACAAATGATTTGATACCTGCTGTTTGGCTTTGTTAATAAACTTTTGTTACTGTTGGAGTTGCTAGTCTTTAATAATGAAGTTTTGATATAGCATGCAAAACTAACTTGTGTCTTGGCTGGAACTCGTACAAGATGTGTGGATAGTTTTGTGTTTAGTTCTTCTGCACTATGAGTAGTCACTATTGTACTTTCAGTAGGAGCTAACAAACCAAATTGCTTTAAAGGGTTTAACATGTTAGGAAATTGCCTGTAATATTAATGTTTTCTTCAAAAGTGAAACCAATTCGCAATTTGAATGGACACTCAATTGGGCCATATAGGATACACGCTGGAAAAACGGTGCCCATTGTGAAAGGAGGAGAAGCCACAAGAATGGAGGTAAATGGAGTTCTTAAACCTTTCTGTTAAGTTTCCCCAACTATCGCTGCAAGGATAGTATTTCCTGTGCGGTCCTAATGTGTAGTATTTGTGATCCTGGTGGATAGTAGCAGCAGAGGAAAAACTTTGCTGTACTTTGTTCCTGTAAAGGAGTGATCACTCTTGTTTCATCTCCTTGGCTTCTCCATTTAGCCCTGGAGTGTTCTGGTATCTAACGCTTTCTGAAATTGAAGCCTTGGAACCCTGCTATTTAAAAAAAAAAAAACAAAAAAAAACCCAACAAAAACCAACCAAAAAACCAAACAAACCCAAACCCACTAAACAACAAAAAAACCCCCGTTGAAATCTGAATGGCCTTAGTGATGCTTATAGAAACTTCTGTGTATTTATTTCTCAATGTGTATACGTTACTTAAATGCAGTGTTGGAATGTTGCACTTAGGAGCAGGGAAAAGGACAGGAATTCAGATTTTGGGGTGAACTTGAGGGACCAGAGTTTTCCTGAAAGGTGTTTGGACTTGCCAGTCATTGACACTTTCCTTGTTTGTTCACTCTGTAATTAAAAAGAGAAAATAACAATCTTCTCTTGCTCAGGTAATTCTTGAGAAATACTTCTGTAGTGTTGTAGCTTTGGATGACTTCTTGCTAGTACAGTTGGACATGACATCTTTCTTGAAAAGCTTCCAGTGCAGTTTTTCTTTGCAGATACAAAATAATTAAGCATATTTCTAGTTAATGTGAGATTCAGGTGAAAGGTGGTGTTTGAATAGTGTTTTGGAGCAGGGGAAGAGAAATTGTTGTACATGTGGCAAACTATACCAGTCGGAAAGGCAGTATTAAAATATGTAACCTGAGATTTAGCCACCATTTTTATGTAAGCTTGTGTTCTAACAAGATAAGAAGGCTTATTTAAAAGATTGGTAATGACATAAGAAGCTTTTAATTTCATTCTAAGCCTGATCACTGATCAGCACTGATCACTAGCAAGCGTAAATAAGTAACTAGTAAGAGTTAATAAGACTTCTAAGAGCTGAATAGGGGCAGGTGTGGTTTGGACAGGATTGTATTTTGAGGTAGGCTCACTCTCATCACCCAAAACTTGTATCATAATTGTTGATCACCTTGTTAACGATGTGAGCAAAAAAACAAAGTTTTAACTATCATTTATCTACAGGAGTATGCAAAGGGATTAAAGAGTATTGGAAAAGGAAGGTAGAAAAAGCTCGTGTGCTCTTGTTTTGGCTTAGTGAATGGTTAGGACTTGTATATCATCCATCATCAGTATATTACTAGCATAAAACTTGTGTTCTTTAAGCAAATCTTACTTAAAGATTTCAGAGCTTTGAGATTGTTTTAACTGAATATCCACTGGGGAGAAGACATTTTTTAATTTCTTCAGCTTCTGTAGGTTACTTAGGACACAATCCTACATCGTTAAAGACAGTGAGTTTTGCCAATGAAGAATGTGGAGCATAGCCAAGCTCTTACTGTACTGTGCTAATTATAGTATCGAACTGCAATCCACTGAGTTTTTATGACTGAAATACAGCCTCTGACGATCCTTATTCTGAAAAAGTGGGTGTAAAGTGAATTTTTTTGTGGCATTGTGTGGGGGTTTTTGTGGTTTTGTGTTTTGTCTTTTTTAAATGAAATCAGTTTAATATTCAGGGGTATCTTTAAGAGTTTGTCTTGAATTTGAAGCCTGTGTTACTGCTTTTCATGTGGCTTCTTATTTTTGGGTTGTGACTTTCAAAGTAGCTTAATAAACTGAAAAACCCAGCTCCCGCTGTCCGTTGATGTTTGATGCCCTATCTTGTTAAGTCCCTTTCACAGTCCTACCATTAAGGAGATGTGAATGCACTTGGCAGAAATGAGTTTATATAATGGCATTTCAGTATGTTCTTGGCTAGAATTTTGATAATGCCCTTGCAGATATATATCACCTTCATTTCTTGAAGAAATTCATCTTGTGGAGTGGAAATGAGCAGGTTAAGGGTTTATACTAGCAGCTGTTACCAGAAAATTCTTGCAGAAATTGGGCAGAAAGTTCTTCAGTGCAGTAAGTCTCTGTAATCAACATCTATTTGCTATGTCTAAACTATAAATTTCCTAGGACTTCTATCTGACTAGCAAAGGAGAATTACTTCCAGTTAGCAAATGTTTTGCAGCAGAATGTAGTTTCTTAGCTATGTTAGATGTATGCTTTGACAATGTTTTAACTGCAATGACTTTGAGAAATTTTGACTAGAAACATGCTGATATTTATGGCTTGAAACAAATAAAGTGGTACTAACATAAATAGCTGATGATTTGGAGATGTCTGTAACTTTACTGTGTGAAATCTCCATATTGAATTTTTCTCTGCATTGATTTGGTGATTGAATCTATTCACATTTAATTACTTGTATTCAGAAGTTGTTATACTGAGATCGTTATATCAGAATGGCCCAATGTCATTTATTTTCATATTGCAACATGTTCCCTTTTTTTCTCTCCTTAGGAAGGTGAAGTATATGCTATAGAAACCTTCGGTAGCACAGGAAAAGGTGTTGTTCATGATGATATGGAGTGTTCTCATTATATGAAGAACTTTGATGTTGGGCATGTGCCAATAAGGTTGGATTTTGATTTTTTTTTTGTCGGTATATTGTGCTAGAGCTACCGTCCTTTTAGAGTTCAAATTTGATACAATACAGGTTCTTCACTAATTAATAAGGCTGTCAGAGGACTCAAAGGGTGGTGTTAGCAATGTTCTTGTTATGAAATGTGCTCTGATTGTAAATCTGGAACAATATGGGATTATTCCAAAGAATCTGGAAATGGACAAAATATGTCTTCAGAAATCTAGATTGTTTTTTAACAATCTTCCTATCATTAGTAATTTTTTATAATAATATATAGATTATGTTTGTATATTAGTATTTATATTAAATGTATAAAGCTATTCATGTCATCTGTTTTGTGTATATAGATATTTTGTGGGGTTTAAGTTCTTGTTTCAGCATATTGCTATAAAATGAAATCGATTTATTAATTTTTGGTTTTCACTGGGATTGCATTTTGGCATTTCTAGGAGTGCAACATATTTTCTGAAGTGAAGGCTATTATGGTTAGAAACATAGCAGGCAGACATGCCTTTCCAGATAGTTCTACTTTGTCTCCACAGAATGATCTAGTAATATGAAAAAGGCAAGGGGGTGGAGAATTAGCCTAAGGGTTGGAAAGGAACTGCTTATATTTGGAAATAAGTTTATTTCTTAGCAGATCTATAAGTCTCTAATTTTTATGCTTACGTATTGTAAGAAGGATGAATAAAAAGCTTACCAAGTATTTGACTTCAGAAGTAAAACTTTGGAGTTTTAAGCCAACAAGCTTACGCCTAAATTAGTTCAGCTTATTAACCACTTTGGATCAGGAAGAATTGTGGTTTTCTTTATAAAATGAATCGTCCTTTTATTATTTAAGAGAATGATTCCTGTCACTGCGTTTAGTTTTGCTTGCGTAGTTAGATGCAGATACGTTCACAATCTAACTTCCCCTATTTGAAATGGATGGCCAGTGTGTTTGGCAGCATTCAGATTTGTTTTGAAGGGTACCTTTTTGCAGGAGGAAAATGCGCTTGCTTTTGTGAACGGAACACCTGATTGGCGTAGAAAGACATCCCAGGATGTCTTGAAAGACCTTGAAATCTAACCTTTTTCTTAATTGGTGTGTTTTATTTCTGTAGTGAATGCTTGCTGGCGATACCTCTTTCTCAAACACGTTCTTCTTTTTTCTGCAGGCTTCCAAGAGCAAAACACTTGCTAAATGTTATCAATGAAAACTTTGGCACTCTTGCCTTCTGCCGCAGATGGCTAGATCGCCTGGGAGAGAGTAAATACCTAATGGCATTGAAGAACCTGTGCGACTTGGGTATAGTGGATCCATATCCTCCCTTATGCGACATCAAAGGCTCATACACAGCACAGTTTGAGCATACTATACTGTTGCGCCCAACGTGCAAGGAGGTTGTCAGCAGAGGAGATGACTACTAAACTCAAAGCCACCTCAGCACCTTTATACTCTAGGCTTTGTTGGAACATACTATACCAGAATTAATTTGCAACATATTGTCTGTTTTAACAGTGGACTGATGTAATACTTTCCGTATTTGGAAAGGAAGGAATTTAATCAAAGGCAAGTCTTCTAATGTAACTAACCGAGGAAAAAGCTTTCAGGCCTTTAGAAATATTTCAAAAGTTACTTATTTTTTTCTGTTCAGGGAAATACGTGCTATAAAGCTCAATTTTTAGTTTGGAATGAGTTACACATTTTGTTTCGAACATTTATGATAAAAGATGCTTTTCAAATATTTATATTACCATATTCCTACTTGAGTGCTTTGAATGACTACACCTGATTTCGGCGCCCAAGTCCTCTATGATATTGCCTTTTAAACTTCCTGGAATCCATTTTGTAAAAAATAAAGACAAATTTTCAGATCTAAAAATATATATACTTTTTAGAAGTCTGGTTATGATTCTGGTCAGGAGTCTGCTGGGAAACCGCTCTATTAAATATTTTACAAACTTGATTTGCCATTTCTTGTCTTGAAGCTGGACCTGTCTTACCCTTAATATGAAACTTTGCCTTTTAGTCCTTATTTACATAGCCTTGTCAGTGCTGGGATACAGGGCAAGAAGTCATCTCTTCACAGGACAGAATGTGACTTCAGTAGAGATGTGTGGTGTGATTTGTTTTTGAGAGTGCCAGTCTTCAGCTGAGACTTCAGCTGTATTTAGAACATGTCAAATGCATTTTGTGGTCTCTCTTGCCGATAATAGCAACATGCAACTTCGGGCTGCAGTCAACTGTGAACATTAGTATATAACCCTAGATATTCTTTGCCACTGGCATGCCCTTTTGCATGGAGTAAAATTCTCATTCGTGTGATTCCCAGTCTTCTTTAAGTACACATTAGACTGGACAAGTTGTGGGGACAATGAGAAGGTTAATTTATTTTGTAGTGTTGAAAGTTCTTCCATACAGGCAAACTAGTCTGGAGTATTGATATTTTCTTGACTCAAGAGGTCATTATCTGTCTTCCCACTGCAGCGAATCTGACTGGTGAATGTCATTTGTAAAGGTGAATTAAATCCCATGGCTCTTCAGGCCTAGATGCCATGTCTTCCAGTGCTGTATATTTACCTCATGACTTGCATATTAAAATTTTATGTAGTTACTGGTAACAAAAACAACAGCTTCTTTAATAGGTCAATAACAGTGCCTTAAACTGCTTAGGAAACAGATGGACTTCACCTGCTCCTTTATAGTGACAGCATGTGTTTGTTTATAGAGGAGTTCATATTAATTTAGAAGTAGCAGTTCTTTCCCCCCTCTGGGTAAAAGCTGCAGTTTGTCCTTTAAAACTCTGATATGCGAGCTGCAGTTTACAGGGGAGCGGTGCCATGTACTGCCTACAGTTTAAAAATAATAGACATCGGTGGGTTTTTTCCCCTGTTTGTCAGTATTATTTAGACTTTGTACTGCTTGTAGAAATGGGTTTAATATGATACAGAAATGTGTGTTTCTGTTGTTGCTGTTTGGGAGTCTTGGCATCCCAGCAATGAATTTTAAGTAATTTATGCAGCTGTGTGGGCATGTGTGTCTCAACTTCAAAACAAACAGTAGCTAGTGTACGCACTTGTGCATTGCGAAGTAGAAACTGGCACTTGAAAGGATCTGTGATGAACAGAGTAGAATTAATGGTTTCGAGCTCACTTACCCTATTTTAGTAACAAGCCTGGTTACAACAAATTCTGCTAGAAACAAGATGGACAACTCTGCTTTGGCTCTCAGCCTCTTATCCACCAATTCCAGACTCTTCTCTCTAGAAAGATAGTCCGTTAGTAGTTCAGTGGCACTTGATACTGTTCCTACAGCTTAAGGCTTTTTTATCTTCACTGATGGTTACTTTGAGAACACTTAGTATTACAGATCAGTGATTTGTTTTCCTCCCTTTGTCTTTTCTTTTACCTGAACATAATAGGAAGATCCATCCAGACTAGCAGAGCTACTTTGGACTATGGCCTATTCTTTTAACTCTTTAACTTACTGGCTGTTTGCTAATTCACATGTGGAAGCTGATAATCATGCATAACAAATTGTAGAGGAAATGCCTCAGAAGAATACTTGCAGAATGTCATGATTATTTGTTGCCATTAAATTTAATTGGGTTTGTCTGGATACATGCTTCCTGTGCTGCTGAGCATCCTGCATTTACACCCGTCAGTGTAGAAGGCAAGCCCTATTTCCACCTTCTCCTTGCACCTTGCATTTAAAAAAAAAATAATAAATTCCTCCACTGCTTTCATGCTCTTTAGGCTGCCTTTTCCTATTGCTGTAAGTGTAGTTATAAAGTCCTGGCCATGCTGTCTGATAACTGGACCGTACTGTCCAGTTATCACTTGACAAAATCAAAAGTTTATCAAAGTTGTCACTTGACAAAATCAAAAGTTTATCAAAGACTTCTGAGCCAGATATTGAAGTCTGTCTTCCTCAAATACCCAGAAGATGGGGATCATCTTGTTTCTCAAGTATGTGCAGCACCAGAAATGGTAATAGTTTTTGTAGAGATTACGTTTATTAGAGGTGCTAGAGAGTTCAGAACCTACTTTGCAGGGTTTTTCCTTCATGCAGACCTTGAGACACACATCATTAGAGAATGTACAGCTTGACCTCGTGTGATCTGTACTTTCGATGAAAGTATGGCCTAAGATTTTCTGAACCGGCAGACTAGTTTTAGACTCAAACCAACATGCTTCTCCTTAGATGTGGGGGTTTTTTGGTGCGTTCCCCCCCCCCTCCACACACACACTTTTTGATCACCTGCTCGAGTAAGTCTTCAACCTAATTAAGTCTTCTGTTAATTTTATGGAGCCTTGTACTAGTTTTCTGACTGTAAAATAGCAAAGTTACTTCATCTTGTTAACTGCATTAGCAGCACCCTAATGCAGTGCTTGTGCTCGCTGGGAGCAGCAGGCACCGTCAGTTTGCAGGAGTCTTTCCCAGGTTGTTGAAATGTTTTAAAGCCTGCCCCCTCTACCTGTATGAAAGCAGCAGGATGAGGCAGAAACTTTTGACTGCAGCTTGTGAAAGCAAAGTGAACCTACTTTGTCCCAAACCAAAAAAGCTCGGATGTGTTAAGAGTTCAGGTGAAAGCCTCCAGCAGTTGCCAAGAGAGCAACTGCCTGCAGCAAACAGCGTGCGCTGGAGCTGCCCCAGCGCGTCCCCTGGGGCAGCGTGCCCCTCGGCTGGAGCTGGGCGCGGGACCGCGCAGCGCGGGAGGCCCGTGTCGAACGCCTTTTACAGCGTGGGACGGGGGAAACGGGGCTGGTGGGTGCAAGCGCAGCCAGCCATGAAGTGGAGGTCTTGCATGGAGGGATGGGTTTGGTCGTCTTTATTTCTCAAAGCTTCTGCAGCATGGGTACTTTATAGAAAACAAAAAAACTTCTTAAAACTAGAGGGGCTTTCCTTCTAAAGGATAGATTTTACTGCTTTTACTTGAATCAGAGGTAGTAGTATTCAAAGTCACAGGTCTCCTGTTTAAAAATGTTGGCTTGTATGTCTATGGTAGATTTCCTTGGAGTTTCGCACTTCACATTTTGGTTTAAGAATACCACCTTACTAGAAAGATGGGTTTTCCCTTTTTAGTAGCAGATTTTATTAAAAATTGAAGTAAACTTGGTGCTAAGTAACAACTGTAAGGGATGTCCCTAGGGATGTACTCTTCTATTTCGGACTCTAGCCCGTGAAATAACGAAGCAGTTCTAGCACTAGCTTCGTGGAAGCTGCTGTGTAGCAACCTGGCTTGCAAGGGAGCAGGCATTTTAAGTGTGAGTGTAACTAACTTTTCAAAGAGGAGGCCAAAATAGGGTATCTAGGGAGGGAGATAAAAGTTGCTGTCATAGTGAGAAAACTGCTGTTGCGTCATTCAACTTCATTGTGTCACGTTACCTTCAGTAAATCAAAATAGTATTACATAAAAGTACAAAAACAGAGTCAGGTGGGATCACAGAAAGTTAATGATGTGATGTGTAAACATGACTGGAATTTGTTCATTTGATTTTTACAGGTGGTGTTTGGAGGTAGAGGAACTTTGCCAAATCCTACTTATTTCAAATATTTTTCTTACAGGAAAGAAGAGGAGAGTAAGGCTTTTTATAGTTAATCATTTGCCAGGATTTTGCACTTCCAACTTGTTGGTACTCAGCATTCTGTGGAACATCAATCGGCTGTCCATAAACAAAGGCGGGCAGTATATTTTCTGAAGTCCATTCACAAAATGTTTCTGCCAAATGGTTTTATGAAGGTGTGTTTAGAGATAAAGACCATGTAACCCGAGAACAGCATAGCATGCTTTCAAACAAGATACTGTTTTTATATGAGTTTTTTCAATAGTATGGTTTTTACTACATGGATTCGGGAGGCAGTTCTGTTTTTACAAATTGAAATGTTTGAGTACTTTTAAAGTAAATGAGAAAATAATTATAGACAACTGTGCTGTGACTCTTTCGGGATTTTTGATTTGTGTTTTTGTCATGGCAGCCACCCAACTCTTGTAACTAAGGTTAAAAGTCAGATTTTCAGCTTTGCTTTTATATTGATGCTGACTTCTCTCATTTTGCAAAGCTACAGTGCTTTAAAAAGAAAAAAAAAGCTGTGTAGACTAGACAGCAGTTAAGATGAAGAGTAAGCCTTTTGCCTAGTTGTTTTTGAGCTTTAGCTGTCTGCTTCCCCAGTTTTGGAAGTTAACATTTTTTCTCAGTAACTCCAAATCTCGGAATCCCTTAAATTGGAGAGATCTGTATAGAAGCCTTATTTACCACTAGATAAAATTGGAGACACGTAATCCCACTGCATGCTGTCTGGGTGCGTATATCCATTACCACCTGGGACTGGCAAGTGCTAGTATTTTTCAGTTTAAAAATGGGCTAATTCAACCTGCGTGATGTGTCAGAGCGCGCTCTCGGGAAGTCTGCAGACGATACAAAGCGCAGGGAGGAGTGGCTGATACACCAGCTGGGGGCACTGCCACCCAGAGGGAGCGGGACAGGCTGGGGAAATGGGCCAACAGGAACCTCATGCAGTTCAACAAAGGGAAATGCCATGTCCTGCGCCTGGGCAGGAATAAGCCCAGGCACCAGTACAGGCTGGGAAGCAGCTCCCCAGGCAAGGACCTGGGGGACAAGCTGACCACGAGCCAGCGACGTGCCCTTATGGCAAAGCAGGCCAACAGCCTGCGGGGCCGCAATGGTGAGACACAGCCGGAGGGCTGGCTCCAGTGCTGCATTTCCCAGTACAAGATATGGACTTACTGGAGTCAGTCCTGCAAAGGGCCAGGAAGGTGATGAAAGGGCCTGGAGCATGAGACATATGAGGAGAGGCTGAGAGGGCTGGGAGCGTTCAGCCTGGAGAAGGGAAGCTCAGGGTGGATTTTACCCTTGTGTGTAAACACCTGATGGGAGGAGGAAAGAAGACCGAGACAGGCTCTTCTCAGTGGTGCCCAGTGACAGGACAAGAGGAAACGGGCACAAACTGAAACACAGGAGGTTCCATTTAGACAGAAGAAGAAACTGTTTTTATTGTGAGGATGGTCTAGCGCTGGCACAAGCTGCCCAGAGAGGTTGTGGTGTCTCCATTCTTGGTGCTATTGAAAACCTGCTGCACACAGCCCTGAGCAACCTGTTCTAGTTGACCCTGTTTTGAGCAGAGTTGGACTCTACAATCTCCAGAGGCTCCTTCCACTATCAGCAATTTGTGCACTCTCCTTGAATGTACTTGGTAGGTGACTCGTTAAGGCACAGTACCACTCCCTTGTGTATCTGGGGAAAAAATCCAGGCTCTCCCCTAAAGGGCTGACAAAGGGAGTCAGCAAGTCATCTCACAAATGCATGTTAAAACTGTAATTACTGGTAACATTTCTATCTTGAGTGATAGTTCGTGTCCATGTTCACACTGTGGTTGGCTGCCAAATTACTACTCATGGAGCGTTACCGTGTGTGTGAGGTGGTCCTGAACCCTTCATTAAAAATAATTACTACACAATTGCTTTACCAAGTTCCTACAAGCACTGATTGCTCGTGCAATGAGAGGAAGTTCAGCTAGGGCAGCGTATAGACCTCTAGGTAACCAGGTAGCGGGTATCTGGGCTGGAGACAGCTCAGCAAGGTAGCAATGGAGCAGAACCTGCAACTTGTTTTTCTGAATGTAGATTAAAATGAAGGTGGAGAGGAGACAAGGGTTATGGCTTCTTGAGATGCTTTCACGATTAGTCTTTCTTGCAAGGAACTTGGCTACCAGACCAGCTCCCTGCTGATAAAGGAGGGAGCTCTGGAACCATCAGGTGGGTTTGCCTGGGTCTATTCTGTTATAACAGACCGCTCCACCTAACTACAACCCTGTTGCTGATACAGGTGCTGGACCCTTAGCTTTACAGCTCTGCAGAACTCCTGCGAGTGAGTTACAGGACCCTGACCCCAGGAACAGCTGCCGCTAAAATGGGTGGGTGGCCTTTGGTCAAATAGCTGTATGGTTTCCTAAGGCCTACAGCATGCTGTAGGCTTCTGCACTGGCTATGGCATTTCTGCTGATTTTGTCACAGGTCCTGAACCTCGCCATTTCCTTGGCTCCAATTAGAGCTCTATTTTAAATACTAGAGTGAAGCAAGGCAGAATATAAGCACATAGACTCATGCTGTGCTTAAGCCTTACTCTAGATAAAGGGTGCAGAGCTAGATACTTATGAACCAGCAAGTACTAAGAACCAAAGCAGAAGCTGTTGAGAAGCGCACCTGAATTAGCTCATCCTTATGCTGAACTGCAGTCATCATCTCTATCCTTCCCGCTGCTTGGATTAGACTGTAACTCTATGTTTGAGTGTGTCCATTCTCCTTCCCTCCTCTTGTTCTACCCAAGAGAGCACCAATGGGAAGAAAGCAGAATTTGCTTTTGCTAAGCTAATTATGTCTTTTGGAGAAAGCCTTGAGACTTAGTAATGCTTGCTGCAGTGAGAGCAAATGCAGTGGAACAGCGATAAGCACAGCCTAGGTAATCCTTCTAGAAAAGATAGCAGGGTAAGATTCTTTCTAAGGGACTTGAGTATCTGCTTAATACTGATGACTGAGGCTGAAAATGTCCCGCATCCTGTCCCATCTGTTGTGTCCCCCCACTCCCCGTACACCACCCTACCCCCCCCACCCCCATCGCTCTCTACAAGTCCCAAGATTCTTCCATTAATGCTTGAGTCTCTGAAGATCCTTACATATCTGGTTGAGACACTCTTGGGGGAAGAAGTATCAGAAGTCTGAAAGGAAATCAGCACAACTCTTTCCCCTTCCTTTCTACTCTCCTGAACTTACCTGTAAGTAGAATTAAGTGTTTAAACTACATTCATTTCCTCACCAGAAAGGACAGCAGAGAAGGAAAGTATTTGAAACACTGCACAGCCATAACAAGTAGATTTGTCAGATCGTCTCACTTGAGGTGGCCCTTGGCTTAAAAAAGACCAAACTGCTTTTGCACACTTAACTAGGATGAGCACAATGTGAAGAAAGTTTGAGATCTGAGGCCACTATGGGCTCGCTGTAATATGGCATCTTTCAGAAACATAGATAGAAGTGGTAGGAAAAGTCATGAATAAAACCAGCTGTTAAATCAGTGGCAGATGGCCAAAGCGGTCTTATAGTTAATGCCTTAACCTATGTTAGAAAAAGTTTAAAAATAATTTAAAAAAAAAAGATTGTAATGATAATGTAGGAACTAATTCCAGTACACGCATGGTTTTCTGTCCACATCAAGGCGTTTTATTGAGGTATAAACTTTGCAGAAGATGAGGTAACAATTTGCATAGGACTTATGCAAGGTAACTTCACAATTAAAATTTACTTGGCATTAACTACTGTATGTGGAGAAAGACTGATAATTCCTGCTTGTTAGATTCTCCTCAATGCACAGTTCTGTTAATGCTAGTGGTAGGACCGTGGAGAAGGTACAGCAGTTGTAGCTAATGAAACCAGTCAGATTGAAAATGCTTTCATACAAGTTTTACAGCTTCTTTTCAGTGGTTTGTGTTAGAGATTACTGAAACAGCCAACGCTTGCTACAATTTAAAGTAAGCTTGTCCAACGCAAGAAAGAGGGTGCTAACATTCCTGTAGCAATGACAGTGGGGTGGGTGAGTGTGGTTTTGTTGTGTTTTTTTTAAGAAAGCTTTTCAAGTTAGTGGAATAAAAAGCCCCTGGTTGTCAAAGTTAGTACTCTGAATTTGGCACTTGAGTTGTAAGGCTTGTTAAGGCTAAAACATGGAACTGTTGGTAAAGATACATTGTTGTGCTATTAAACGCTCCTCTTACATACTTACGTGAAAATAAGTACAAGCTCCATTTCCTTGATTTCAGATTTTAAGAAATTCTATCAATGTATCTTTAGTGTAGCTCCCCTGAAGGCTCCTTTGAAGCTTGTAAAATAACTTCACTTTAAGTCATAAAGAATATACAGAAAGATTCCTACAAAAAGTTCAGTTACTATCTGACATGTAAAACGTTCCTTGCTGGTGAATGTTAATATTCTAAGACCTAGTAGCAATTTCTGCAGACAGTAAGAATCATGATATCATTAGAACTATACTATAAAATGTACACAAAGTATATATAGAAAATTAACCAGAGAAACATCAGTTGACCATTGAAAGTCATTTTTCTAAACCAATTCAAAAAGATTATCAACATACAAAACCAGCTTAAAAAAACAGCCTGAGGTAAGAGTTAAATGCAAATAGCAATCTTTTTCTTAAAAAAATAGCTGTATTGAAATTCTATGTACTTAGAAAGTTACTTACTGTCAATAAAAACTTTTACTAACAATCGTAAAGAGTACTTTAACTAATACAAAAGTATATAAACATTGTACACAGATTCAAAGTAAAAATGTACAATACTGTACTTCCATTTCATTTAAAAATACATAGTTATGACAATTCAAACTTTTACCATACGCACAGTTAACTGGCTTTGGATTAGCTGCTACTGTTGTCCATGGAACAGTCAGCTAGTTCTGTGTGCTGCTGACTTTCAGCTGTGCTAGGACATGGTATTTTACCATGTCCGTTTGCCTGAGTAAGTCGTTGGCTGTAAAACAAAATGTAAGCTTGAGCCTTGCAGACTTCTTCCATAGTGCACATGTTGAGTTTCGAATCATTGCAGTGTACCCAAAATCCTGCAGTGAAGAAATACACCAAAAAAAGTCATCAGGACACTGATTTGAGGTAATTGCATTGTATTTAATAATTAATTAGTGAGTCCCATTTAACAAGTTGTGTAGAAATAGTACGCTGTTTCAGTTGATCTAGTGTATTTGCCTCTACATTTTAAAAGCCCAGCTTAGCTTCCTCAGATTTATGAGACACTATAGCTAGAACACGTTTAACAAGCCAATACAAAAATTGAACTGTTTTGGTCTACAGAACTGCAATTCTCATTCCAGGCAGTTCAGCTACAAATGACTCCCTTTTGCGTTTGAGAAAAGGACAGTAAGCTTATCAGTTTAGAATTATGAATGTCCCTTTCTCCCACGCTCCTTATTTCACAGCTGGTTCCTACCTCCTTCTGAATTGTAGCAGTAGGCAGTGTAGTGCCCTGAGCCAAATCCTTTCCCGTGATGCATTACCACAGCAGACAAGTCGTAGATAAAGCAGTCAGGTAGGAGGGACTTGAGGGATTCTCTGCAGCAATAAGGCTCCATGTTCAGCATTTGATCAAAATTAACGTGTACGCCAATCTTCTCACGATGATTGCGTCCTGACCACCTGGGAAGTTAAGTCAAATGAAAACTTACATTTTTTCAAAGAAAGAACACAGCATTCTGAGTTATGTTTTAACATAACAAGTGTTAGCTTCACTATTGTCTTTGTGCACAAAATAAATCCTAATTTGCACACTTTTTTTCTAGGCTTCCTCTTTCACTTCTCCTTTATTTCAAGGCCTTTTAAAATGCATCTATGCTACCTACTATTCTCATCTTCTGAAATATCCATCTTAAGATCTGTGTAATGGTGAGTGGGAAGTAGTTCCCACGTATTATCTCTCATTGGTATTTCTAATTTCTTCTATCTCATTTTCAGTTTCCTTTGTATTCAGGACAGACTCGGTACTAATGCATGTACTAAGAGTTCACAGAGATGCAGTCTCCACTTCCTTACTCTCAGGCTAATGCATTAATGTATTTGGTTATATGAAGGTTATGTAAGACTTCCACTGAGTACAATCTCTGTTTGTACATTAGTTGAATATGAGCATACTCTACCTGAGGATAACACAAGATTAATTTTTACCAACAGAGTTCACAGCAAGGTTAGTAGGTTTTGACTGAAAAGAAGGATGAAACAATTTTGGTATTAAAGTAGCAAGTAGTTGGAATCCAAAAGGTCAATTCCCTATTTACAGCGTATCTTACTGATGTTTAAATTAAACAAGAAAAAGAAGTTTCTAATAACTATTTCTCATCATACTAGTAAAGGGAAATGAAACTGATGCTGAAGAACATTGATCCCAAACAATGGAAGAGCAGGACTGCATTGTTGTGGTATTGTCTGTTGTGGTACTACTTACCTAAACCGTTTAAGGTGTAATCTGAGAACCTGAGGTAGTCGACACACCATAAGCTGCTTCTGAGCTTCTGTGAGTATAACTGGTTTAGAAGAAAACTTCCTTCGTTTTGCTGAGGCCAAACACACAGTTACACAATACATATCTTGATAACAGCCTTGTATTTCAGTCTAAGATTTATCCACCAAATTTGTGTGGACCTAAATAGCTACTGGATGTGGCTCCTTAAAAAGGATACACTCCGAGAGCCATTTTGCAAGGATTATTTTATGATGCAAGTATAAATACTTGTGGTCACTTAGGTTAGTCACCTTAATTTAGAAAGCTGATGGGTTCTTCAGCTGGGAGTATCAGAATCCCCATTAGTGTGTGATCAGACTTTATCTAACAGAAGCATCACACTTTAAAACATCCTTTCAACAATTCTATCTTCTAGATGGTGAGCAATAGCTGTCAAGTGACCACACCAGGACTGTGTTTGCAACATACTTTTAAGACTTTTAGCATTTTCCTTCAATGCTTTCACAGTTTACTTTCTATTTTACAGGGAGAACGTATGCATGAGTACATACAGCCTTTACTCACTGTTGCACTGATCACATGCATATATCTTTCCTTCCAAAGCTTCAGTTTCTGTAAACTTGGCCAGCATTTCTGTCAGCAGACATGGATACTGAGACGACATCTCCTTGCCGTTGCAGTGATACCTCTCAGGAAACTCCAGGGACAGGTCCCAGAAAGGTTCTATGGTATTTGATTTATTGTCACAGGCAAGACATGTAACCTGTAAAACAGTATTTCACCAGTTGCTAACACTCAAAAACTTACTTTGCTAAAAGTGTACCATAACATAGCTCTAAAAAAAAAACCAACCTAGAGATAACTGATGCAACCAAAGACAAGACAGTCATTTAACAAAAGAAATGATACACCTAATTTCTTTTCTCTGAAGCAGCATGTCCAATACTATTATCACAAATAGGTAAGTGTTCGTATGTTTTTACTGAGAATCAAAAGCAGTGTCAAAATGGTCTGTCTGGGACTGTCCGAGAGGAAGCAGCTGGTGGAGTCTTGGGAGTCTTTTCTCCAAAAAGAAACACTCCAAAGAAAAATTTACATGAAAGAGAGAAACTATAGGTTAGGTTAATTTACAAAAAAACAAAAACAAAAACAACAACAGCTGGGGATTTTAAAGTCATATCCTTCTTACTTTGTAAGTCTTCCAGGGAAGCCTGGATTAGGAAGCACACTTCTTCAAAACAAAAACCAACAGCTGGGGATTTTAAAGTCATATCCTTCTTACTTTGTAAGTCTTCCAGGGAAGCCTGGATTAGGAAGCACACTTCTTCAAAGAAAAATTAACAGGTAAAAATAATTTATTTCTTCTTTCAGTAAGTGGATCCATCGTCACACTAGGGAAAGGACAAGCAGTTAAGACAACATAAATAAAATGTCAAGAAGTGAAATGAGTCAACCTGGAAAATGCAGATAATACAGCAGGGGACAATTAATTTATGATAACATGCACTGTTTAAGAAAGTAAGTTAAAAGCAGTAGCTGTTCTATGCTGGAATGGCAACACATTAGGTGTTGATCTGTAATGCAGTCTTCTAAAAGCCAGCTCAGGCTGTTTATAGAAGAGTGTCACATTATTTGAGTCTTCCTCCAAAGGACCTCCACCCTTCTATGATCCATGTAGATGAGTAACTTCTATTAGCAGCTGAACCTATGCAGTAGTGAAACTCCATTTAGACTGTAACAAGCATAGTTCATAAACTCAAGTGTCAAGTGTGTGTGTGTGTGACACTAAAGATATGCTCACCTTGGTATGCTGAATGCAACAAAGTACAACACAATCCTGAAGAGTAATTATCTGAATTTTCTACTGTTAATGTATTTATTGGCTTATAAGTTGCAGTTGACTGCCAACTCAAGCAGCTCTAACCTCACTGCTCTAGAAAAGACACCTTCTGAAAGTAAGTTGAATTTTAATTGGACTCAGAAAGATAGCTTTGACAGAACTTCCATAAGCATCCAACATGTTCCCACCCCCTTCCCCAAAAATAAAACTTTCCCACCAAAAAGATTAAAGGAACTAAAAATTTTCATATAGGACCGACTGTCAAGATACTGTTATTTATCAGCTCAGAACAACAGCTAGGTGTGACGAGACACCACCATTCATGTTTTACAGTAAATGGAATATCAAATATCTCCTGAAGTTGCACCACAAGGGTAAATAATTGCCAAATCTCTATAAGCATGCTTCCTATTTAGGAAAATACCACAAGTTGTTTGGAACAACTAATACAAAGACGTAGTAATAAAGGAATGAAAATTCACGAGGGATCCAAATATTGTGATTTCACAGGCACGCCTTTGTGTTGCTGTTCTACATAAATTCAGTGTAGTTCTCTTCAGTTAGGTTAGTAAGCCTACACAAGTGTAAAAATACACTCAGTTTCGTTCAAGAGCTCCTTTATTTTCCTCTGAAGGTTTGCTGTTACGTAATTCACCGTGCTTTGTCTGTTATTTCGTGATCATTTATATAAGGACAGATCTGTCACCTTAGGGTACCTTCCTCCTAGGTGTTCTTGTAATTATTTAAGGCATTCATTAGCTACAACAGCTTATACACGATCTATGCATTAGCTACCTAATGAGCACATGTATTTGTGTACCAGCATACATGTTTAGCAGTGGAGTTAGGAAAGCTGTTAGCTGCTTTAAGTTCTAAGAAGAAAACACCACTGCCTTGTTCCTAGAAAACAAAACTTCGAACTTACATGGCAGAAAACAGGAGAATCTTCTGTTTTAATTTACCCTGACAGGAGCTTCTTTTGTAAGTGCTAACATCTGGCAACGTTTCAAAGCCACAAACTATTAGTAATTCAGAGCTGGAATCTAGACTTGGAGACAAAATGGTATGTTTGGCCACAGTTCAGGCTAGCTCCAGCATAAACACAGAATGACTAATAGATTTCTGCTGTACAAATAGGTGATTTTGTTGGGGCCAAAAGTTTATTTAATTCATGAGTTACTTAAGAATTTGTTGCACATGAATGCACACTGAAGATTAACGGGCTCAGGATGAAGTACATACATGAACTCAGTACAGATCATTTTAACAAGTTCTGCAGTTTTACATTTAGTGTGTAATGTTAACAGTCTAGGTTATTTTAAGATCCTCTTTCCCAACTAGATAATAAGTACTATCCCAAAGAAAAAGAAATAATCAATCCAGCTTCCAATTTTTGCCTCTCAAAAACCCAAAAAAGATAAACTGATGCAGTAGTGCCGCTTCTTATCTCATCATGCAACTGTGAGCAAAACTGATCTGTGTTGACAAAATCCTGTACTGATACAGAGCTGCACTTATTTCCTCAAATGCAAGACTCCTCCTCACCATGAGGCTGCAGCAGAGTTAAACTCTTCAGAGTTATCTGGGATTTGTGTACTTGCCAACAGCCAAGTAACCTGACATATTCAGCTAAGCATACACCCAAGCATACACCCAACCATATCAGCCACAGTGCGCCAACTGCTCCTGTACGCACTCTCACTCAATGGTAAATGAGAGGTAAGTCAGGGCTGAAACAAAGGTTGGAAGTATTTTTCTTAGCCAGGCCTGAGCTTACAAACTGGATTACTCAACAAGTAGGAGGATCCCTACCCTTCTGTGGAATCCATCTGCACTGGCCTGTCCATCAGCACGGGCTTCACAACACTCCCATTGCATCTCTTTCTGTCCTAAATGGGACTCCTTTACTCCACTACCATTCACACAGTACAACCCAGATTTTCTTTTCTCATGAAAAGCACTGAAATTGTATAAACTGCTCAAAGTTGGCTGAACAAGATGTGAGGTTTTTATACAAAACAAAACAAAACAAAAAAACCCCAAACATGAACTCAAAGGGCTGGCAAAAACTTTCTGTATCTGTCCGATGTAACTTTTTATGGTATGAGTATGCATGACAGCAACAGGGAAGTGAGCCTGCTCTAGCAATCTGATTAGTGACGTGTATCTTTTTATGACTGTATTTTGCAAATTCAGAGTTTGATTTCACCTCCTCGTTATATTCCATAATTGCTATTTTAACAAGCCTTAATGCTGTCATTTGTAACAAGCTACTTGAGAAGTTTACATTAGAGCAAAGAAAGTAAATTACTGTTTTTAGCTAGTCTGAAAACTCTACCTTACGTTCTGCCCTGACCACCCTCTCATGCCTTGAAACATGGGTACTATACACAATTGTTTGGTTAAAGCTCAGTATTCAACCATGGGCCAAAGGCCAGACTGAAAAGAGCTGGATCAAATTGCTTGATTCAAGCTAAGCATGGAGGCCACTCAGACAAGCATCATTGTGCCCACAATAATTTGATGGACAGCCACTGCCCCAGATGGCATTCAGCCTAAATGCAGCCAAAGAGAGTAGTTAACATATTGCTGCAGAAGAAGCCAACTCCATCATCAACTGTTTTGCCTACGTTCCCTGCACTTGCATGGAAGAAAGACAACTGTTACCATCTCTGCTGTAATTTTTTTTTTGTTTTTTTAAGAACAGTAAGATGGCCAGTCCCATTTTTGTGCTTTCACTACTACTTAAGTTTTCACTACATGAGACATATATACAAAGAGCAGTAATTGAATTTTTCCACAGCAAAGTAATCAAAGTAGAAGGGGATTTCTAGGATACTGCTATAATATCGAATTCCACATGACAGTCCATACTCTATTTCTTCAGTTATAAAAAACCCTAAACTTTGGAGTGATGAGCATACAGCATCATCAAAATGATCTGTATCTATTTAACAGAATGACATAAGCATAACCACAGCAAACCATGGTCTGTGATTCAAAGGCCTCCTATAGATTAACTTAAAATGTCACCCTCATCTAGTTGGAAAGCAACTTGACAACCATTTTGCGATTCAGGCTACACATAAAAGCACAGAGACTAATACCAGAATATAGAAATCAGTATACAGGTCATGGATAGGTTTAAGTGCAAATCCTCCTATTACCTAGCTAAAGTTCTCATAGTTTTTAAGAGTCTATTCAGTGGGAGACTTAATACTCAGCACTGCAAGGAGTCACCATCAGCATTCTCCCCCAAACTTTAACTCACAGCATACTACCCAAAACTGAAGGGCTTCAAACAACCCAAAGATTGCATATTTGCCCTTCTCTCAGCCAATCTGTCCTGAAATACACTGGTTGAGCAAGTAAATGGAGCAAGACTCGCAAGGAGAGGCATTGCCTTTTAAAATTTTAAACATAGTTTATATACTACATTGGTTAGAACGTACTTCACTCGCTGGGTCTTGGCATATTCATTTCTCTGAGCACTGCACACTGTTACTCTGCCATGCTGAGAGGGGCCTGGGGGAGGCATTTTGCTCAGATTCCATCTTAAACATGATCAGTAAGTAA
Organism: Aptenodytes forsteri; assembly: GCF_000699145.1. Lineage (NCBI taxonomy): Eukaryota > Metazoa > Chordata > Aves > Sphenisciformes > Spheniscidae > Aptenodytes > Aptenodytes forsteri. The sequence goes on from NW_008796109.1 coordinate 549,424, forward strand.
TCAAACCATTTGGGTGTTTTTTTAAGTATGCCTAGAGATACCAAAAGCTAGTTCTTACTAGGCATTGCTATAATAAATGGTGAATTATTGGGAAAAAACCTCACAGCCCAAGATAGGTTTGTCCTAAGAAGAAACGGTAACTAATCACAACTTTGCTGTAGAGGAAACTTGTTACTCAATCAGCACACCCACTGCTCTTCACTTTCACTGCTGTGTTTGGTGTTGCTGTGACAGAAATCTAGGCAAAGAGCTTTACCTAAGGCATCAGATTCAAAAGCAGTGGAATCCCCACAAGACTTTCAAAAACCACCCCAAATAGTTTCTAAAGGGTTCCTCACCACTCCAAAAAGATGTTAAAATGACATTGGCTAGGTATTTCTTTGATCACTTACATTAAAATTGAATTTACCCAACAGCACTCTATAAAGAAATCATCAACAACTACTTACTGCTTTGCAACATGCGTCAGTTCAGTAAAACACTACATTCATAATTCAACATTAATTTTCTTCCTTGAATTAGGTACCCAAGCAGCTTTCACATAAATCAGCACAAACCTTATTTTTCCCCTCCCTTACTGGGTCTTTTTTAGCCACAGAAAATACTGATTGCCCTTCTCCGTCTGCTTGCCTTGAATTAGAAGCTATCCCTGATTAAAGTGTAAGAATAGAGGGAGCTGGCTGATGATGTTGCAAGGCCATTCTTCATCTTTGAAAGGTCCTGGCAATCAGGGGAGGACACGAAGAAAGCAAGTGACATGCCTATCTTCGAGGAGGAGGATCTGGGGAACTACAAGCCAGTCAGCATCCTTGATCTGTGGGAAGGCTGATGGAGCAAACCTGGAAACCATTTCCAAAGGTATTAAGAATAAGACGATGATTGGGAGCAGTCACCATGGATTTATGATGGGAAAATAATGCTCATTCCTACAATGAGATGATTGAAACAGATAACCAGTGGATGAGTGGAAAACAGCGGATGTTGTTTATCTTGACTTCAGTGAGGCTTTCAACACCGTATCCCATAACATCCTCACAGAAAAAAATGAAGTGCAGGCTAGATAAATGGACAGTGAGGTGGACTGAAAACGGAATGACCTGCCAGGTTTAATGGGTTGTGGTCAGTGGCATGAAATGCTGCTGGAGCCCAACCACTAGTGGTGTACCCCAGGGGTGGATACTGGAGCCAATTCTTTTAAACTCTCAGCAAGTTTGCAGATGACACAAATCTAGGCAGAGTGGCTGATACACCAGAGGGTCTTGCTGCCACCCAGAGGGAACGGGACAGGCTGGGGAAATGGGGCCACAGGAAACTCATGCAGTTCAACAAAGGGAAATGCCATGTCCTGCGCCTGGGCAGGAATAAGCCCAGGCACCAGTACAGGCTGGGAAGCAGCTCCCCAGGCAAGGACCTGGGGGACAAGCTGACCACGAGCCAGCGACGTGCCCTTATGGCAAAGCAGGCCAACAGCCTGCGGGGCTGCATTAGGCAGAGCATCGCCAGCAGGTCGAGGGAGGTGATCCTTCCCCCCTAACTCAGCCCTGGTGAGACACAGCTGGAGGGCTGGCTCCAGTGCTGCATTTCCCAGTACAAGATACGGACTTACTGGAGTCAGTCCTGCAAAGGGCCAGGAAGGTGATGAAAGGGCCTGGAGCATGAGACATATGAGGAGAGGCTGAGAGGGCTGGGAGCGTTCAGCCTGGAGAAGGGAAGCTCAGGGTGGATTTTACCCTTGTGTGTAAACACCTGATGGGAGGAGGAAAGAAGACCGAGACAGGCTCTTCTCAGTGGTGCCCAGTGACAGGACAAGAGGAAACGGGCACAAACTGAAACACAGGAGGTTCCATTTAGACAGAAGAAGAAACTGTTTTTACTGTGAGGATGGTCTAGCGCTGGCACAAGCTGCCCAGAGAGGTTGTGGTGTCTCCATCCTTGGTGCTATTAAAAACCTGCTGCACACAGCCCTGAGCAACCTGTTCTAGTTGACCCTGTTTTGAGCAGAGTTGGACAAGATGATTTCCAGAGGTCCTTTCCAACCTCAACAATTCTGTGTGTGCATGTGCATGTGCACAAGAGCACGTGAACTTAACTGTCAGGAAGTTACCATAAAAATGAAGAATGAAAGCTGAGCAACTGAGGGAAGACACACAATGTGTGGTAACAAAAAAGTTTTCTAAAATAATAATTTGATCTTTAGTGACTATTTTGACAAGTTATTTTGTTATTATTAGACTCAAGTATACTTTTACATCTCTTCACACACAAAATTAAAAATACTAAAAAATTCAGTAATCTGAATTATTATTTTGGCATTATTTAAGAGTAGGTAAAAATATTTAGAATCATCCTGTCTGGCTTACAGAAAAGTCGTTTTTTCCTGGTAATTCTCATGACAAGAGGCTTATTTTGAACTTCAGGAAGTTTTTAAGGTTTTACCAATACAGTGGTAGAATTTTTGCCAACGTAGTGGCCAAAAAGCACAAGATATATGAAACATCCAGTATCTCTTTTCCTTAGTAACTACCACTTCTTAGTTCCAGAAAGCTTCGTACTATGTGGGTTGAACTGGGGGACAATTATATTGGGCAATTCATTTGGGATGTATATGTGCTATACTCCAATGTCAAGAGTGCATCCAAATCAGCCATATCAGAAACACATTTTTATTCTTTCACCATTTTTGGTGTCTTGATAGTCTTGACGCAGACTTTCTGTGAATATTAAAGTCTTCAAAAATACGATCTAAAATGGCCCTCTAACTTCCAAGCAATCAAAACCTGTGTACTCAACGCTATCTTAAGGGTAAACCAATTTAGTTAAAAAGCTGAAGTTCAAGAGGTAAAAGCTGTGTCTACACATAAGATTTTGCCAGCATAAATACCTGCAAATTTCCTAGATCTGCTAGGCTAGCTTTCTAGATCAGCTAGATTGTCTAGATCAGCTTTCACAAATACTTCATACTAGTTTCCCTTTCTCCCTCCCCCCCCCCGGTATAAACCATCCTGACAAAAATTTTAATACTGGTATAACTACACACACCAGAGTTTCTGCTAGTATGATTTCTGTGGACATGTGGGACACAATTTTCCCAAAGCAGTGCTGAAAATATACATTTACTTTGGAAGCTAAAATCTGCTATTTCAATTTCTGGATTTTTAAAAATGTACCTGCCCATTTCCTTGCTTAATATGGACAAAGTTTGAAATAACGATACTTTAAAAACTGTTACATACTGTGCCATTTAGCTGGGACCATTTAAAAAAACACAAGCCAAAGAACTCTTGAGAGAGACGGTAGCCAACCTGCTTGAGCTCTTGAAGTATACTTCAAAGATCTGTGGATCAGTATGGGTCAGTTTACCACTGGCACATAACTTCATAGTGCAGTATTTTCTCCTTTCCCACTGAAGGATCGAGGACAGGAGGCAGTGGGTACCTTCCACAAGAGTACAAGCACTGAGGGACTGAAAACAACTGGGATTTTAATAGACATATTGGCATCTGCTTACAGTCCCAGTTGGGCTGAGAGGGATGAGCCACTGTTCCAGCAGATCTGCCTCTGAAAGATTAGGTTTACAAGATACAGACTCCTTTGCCCAGTAAGTGCTATAGCACAACTTTCTCCAGGCAATCACTGGAGGAAGACTAGCATGTGAAAAAGGAAAGAATAGAGGGGAAGGGTTTTGTAGCTATATGTCCTATCTTTACTTCTCTTAGATGTATTGGGTATTGAAGTTTCACCGTCTGTACTGCAGAGTAAGAAGCTGTAAACCTAAAAAGGAAATTGGAAAAAATTAAAAAAAAAAAAAAAAAAAAAGTCAAGAGGCAATCCACTCATGCGATTCCTGGAGTACTTATTACCTAGTTTAGTACTCCATAAAATACTAAAAGATTTCAAGTAGTAGATGAGGAAGATTTGCTTTAAATCAGCTGAGAACATAACAAAACAAAAACAACTAACTCATATAAAAGGTGCAATTGTTTTGACATCACCTAAAGCTTTTTCTAGTTATCAAAAAGTAATATGCATAAAATCTCACACACCCAATTTTCTCCTTTCTTAATCTTATATTCTAAATTCAGTTGCCATGCTGAACCAGGCAGCCATTTCAATAGCAACAGACTGATGGCAAACTCAGGATTATGACTTCCCTTCAAGTTAAAATAGAACAGCTAGAAGACCAGGGAAAATGTTTTATTGCACATGTGAAAGTAATGTGAAACCTAAGTAAATATACAGCTTATCTGCATTGTAAGTGATCCTCTGTGTACTATACCAAGAGTAGTTCATAGTATTCCTGAGGTTTGAAGGTCAAGAAGATTGACTTCACTGCACTTGAGTATCTCACAGAATCCAATATCTTTAACTAATATTTTCAGCACAAAGGGATAGTAAATATAATAACTTTTTATTGATCCTAAACCAGAAGGCAACTGCTGCACAGAAACAAGCTTCTCAGTTCTCCTTATTCACTGAATTAAGATGTAGTTCATAAAACACCCTAGACTAAAATCCCATCCTACTTTTAATAAATGCAGCAGGCTATGGCTCCAACTATCTTCTAAAGAGAAATTGTAATACTGTTACAGCTTGTAGGTAAAGTTAAGCACACAAGGACAAAGCATACACTCCTTGCTTTTAAGAGCTAACATTGTCAAAGATGTGGTGATATAGCAAGAAGTCTTTGATATTTTTCTTCAGCCTGCATGGATGTTTTTGTGCCTTTTTGTTAACTTCATTATAGCAGTTTGTGCCAGTTCTGACAAACGCCTAGCGAAATCATGATGCAGGAACCTTATTGAGGAGAGGAAAGTAATTGCCTAATAGAGTTTTTAAAGCTCATCCTTCCATATGCGAACACCAGGGTCTGAATCATTAAGATGACCTGAATAAATTTTATCAAGGAGGAAATGTAAATCTTCAGGGGTTACCTTTTGCTTTTAATATTTATCATGTTCAAAAGTGCTAGTGAAGACTAAACTGGAACAAAGGAGTGGCAGAAGACAAAGGGAACGTTAGGAGGTGAAGTGTTGGACACTATCTGTGGGAACTGCCTAATGAGCCAGGGAGAAATTACTACAGGTAACAGCCTGAATACTCTTTTCCTTGTTCCTCTCACTTGAGGCATTCTGAAGTTCATCAAGGCTGTATTTTGCACACAGACATTGACCAGCTGCAGTAAAAGAGCTGTGTGTTGCAGTCACAGAAGTCACAGCATAGCTCAAAACTGTTTAATTCCCTTTCAGTCTTACTCAATGACACTTGAGTGAGTTCTCACTATTCCCCTGCCTGGTTTCAGGAAGGTGGGAGGGTTTCTAGTCACAAGCCTCTTCACATAACAAAGCTAAAAACATGTAAAAGAAGTGGTACTGCTGAAATAACGCCTAGTGTCTTCAGAGCCTTGAAAATTCTTCCAAAAAATTAGTGCCGTTAGAAGGCTTGAAATGCAACCGAACCTTGTCAGTGTACTTAAGCAATTACTTTGTTTTACTAACAAAGTTACTATTTTGGAGAGGAATGTGATTTTCAAATAGAAAGCTTTAATGACATAATATACTAGACACTTATATTAGCACAACCCTGATAAAAGATATGTTAACTACCCTGAGGAAAGGAAGCATGCCAACAGAAATGTTCTTACACTGGGCCAAATGGAAGGTAGAGGATGATCTGGTTTTATTAGTAGATATAACAGCTTCTAGTAGTTACGCAAAACCTAAGATGACCTAAAAGTTAACATATGCTACAAATAATCCTAATTTTAAAAGTCCTGTTATCTTATTGTAAAGTTTACAGATATCATAGCAGTAAACAATCCTACTTTAGTCAAAAACCACTTGGATTTCTAGCTTCACATACTAAAACATTAAACCATCAATCAAATAGTCAGAATAATCGGAACATCCACATTTTTGTTAATTTGTGTTAAACCTCTACTCCTTTACACAACATATCCATTAAATGCTTCTGCACTCCCCTCAGTAACGTGCGTGCATACTAAAGACCAATTCCAGGGGGCCAAGACTTTCTCAACCTCTGTTCCTGCTGCAATGTGGTTAGTTTTTAGATTAATTCAACAGAACCCAGCATTTGTTTGTTCAGTCATTTCTCAGATGTTTGTACATGCACACAGTTGGGATACGCCTAATAGTAAGTGGACACATTGAAGTACTTAACAGGAAGCCGAGGAGAAGAAGAAGAAAAAAGGAGAGTAGTCGGGCAGAAAAAAGGAGAACAACCGTTGCCTCCACCCCACAAATTTGGTTCCTGTGTTGACAGAGCCTTCTATATCTTTGTGTCGTAACAGTATGTCGGTAGTATTCCTGTACATAGCATCATGACAGGCAATTACTCTGTAGTAATGAATCTCAAATTCAAGCTATTTACCAAAATAATTCCCTGCTTGGCATCCATTACCTAATCAGTTTCCACTTAGATGAGATTAACACCTTTCTTAACACTTTTTATCTAGTATCACTATAATGATAAGCTAGATGCTTAAAATTGTAAATTCTCTATTCCTGCAAATTAGTTGCAGCTTAACAGCAAAGTCAGATATTTCTCAGTAGTTGCAAAGGTGTGCTTTAAAATACCAAATTTAACACTTTTATGTTTATCAGGTGACTCTTCTATTGAAAGTTTTAGGAGTAGCCAAATGACCTTTCTTCTGAAGTAGCGTGCATTACATCCTCCCCATCCCTCCTCAGTACTTATAAATGTATTAACCCTTGAAGTATGCCCATCACTGACCAGTATAAATCTGTAACTACAAATCACTACATGCCTTAAAAAAAAAAATATTATAAAACATACCTGACTCAATAGCTGTCCATGAAAAATGTTGTTAACCACATTCAAAACCTGTTTTATAAGTTTTCTTTGAGAAGCAGGAATGAGAGCTGGGTATCTGGTCCCTGTAGTCTCCAGTTCCTGCTGCACTTTATCCAAAAGTTCACAGAGAAATTCCTGAGCATCTTGTTGGGCATATCCTCTGAAGGCTGGAATTAGTCTCCACACAGAATGAAGCATGGCAAAAGGAGACACCAGTGCCCATTTGCCAGACCACATAACTTGGAACAGAGTATGCAGCTCATGACAGAGAGAAATATGCTTTGAACTGGGCTCCCTGGGCTGAATAAGTTCCATATTTCTACTTTTTGATGCTCCTCCACTTAATCCAGAGGATACACTGGGCCGCCTCACAGAAGATGAACCCTTTACCTTCTCTTGGTTCTCATTCACATGTAATGTTGAGGCAGCTATTGACAAGTGTTTAGATGAAGATCTGGTTTTACCATTGGTTGCTGTTGCCAGCAGTTCCTGAGTTTGGTTGAGATCAAGCTTTAAAAAGCATTCTCGAAAAATAGGTAAGTGACTTAATACCTGCAGGATAGAGTTCATATAGCACGTATTTCCCAGGTTTCTTAGTCCTGTTACCCCAGGAGTCACCGTGGGCCTTCGTTTAATTGGAGAGTCACTTATTTTTTTCAATCTTACTTCATCTGAGGTATAAGTTTTTTTCAGCTCTGCCACAGATTCCATGTTCTGTGATGGTTTTTGCAGGCAGGGTGCTGTTTCTGAGGACATTCTAATCTGATTTTGTAAACGACTGCTCTTTCTTGGAGGCATCTTTTCCATCTCTGCTTTCAATTCACGCTTTCGTTCTTGTCTTCTCTTCCTAGCTTTGTCCTTTCTTTCCTCTGCTTCTTCCCGACGCCTTTCTTCTTCCAAAATCTTCTTTCCAGTAGGTGTCAACTCAAGCCATGATCTGAATATTTTGCCCAGGAATGCACGCCGTCGGTGCCAGAGAGCTGTGAACATGCGATCTTCATTTCGAAGCAAGGCTTGGGCACCACCATGTGAAAGGTAAGAATCATCACTTGCACCCATAGAACGCAAAGTCCTCCCACTTCGAGTAGTGCACTCATAGTTTTGACTCTTGATTGCACTTAATGTACTTCGCAACAGTTTTAAATCACCAGTTGCATTATCATTAAGAACATAATCATCACAGAGATAACAGAAAACATACAGCTCATTTACTTCCAATGCCACTGGGTGACTGCTCTCCTGAAAGTGCTTTAGTGCATGTTCTTCAATGTACCTTCCACATGCCACATGTGAGCAGCTGAGGCACGCCCACACAGATTCGGTAGTATTGCAGTCCATGCAATGCCATTTCTGAGGATTCAGAATGGAGTGATCTTGGGCCAGTCGCAGACGTCCTATGTGCTTACACTTATCCATTGTTAAAACTGAAATTGCAGAGATACGCTGGCAAAACACATCATCCAAACTATTTTCTGTCCATGATATTTCAGTCTGCAACTAAAAAAAAAAAAGTTCTAAGTTACAGTTCATACACACCCAATTGTAGCACTTCTACGGGTGTCAGTATAACAAACTCATACTTGAGGTTAGGAACATGATCTCTACCCAATGAAGTCCCACCAAACATACAAAGGCAGTCAGCCATGTGGAACCCAAATCAACATCACCAACAGCAGTTCAATGTTCAGACTAAATGGTCTGAATACCACTGTTTATATTCCCAGTACCTTCTGGCTCAGGACTGAAGCATACCAGCTACACTTTAGATTGGACCTGTTTTTTTCAAAGGAGCACTGATTTAGTTAAAAGACACTGTTATAGAGTTTGGATACAAACACAACTTAAAATGGGACATGTTGCCCAGAGAAGCTGTGGATGCCCCATCATTGGAAGTGTTCAAGGCCAGGCTGGATGGGGCTTTGAGCAATCTCATCTAGTGGAAGATGTCCCTGCCCATGGCAGGGGGCTTGGACTACATGATCTTTGAAGGTCCCTTCCAACCCAAACCATTGCGATTCTGTGATTCCAAAATGCTCCTATTAATTCTATCCCTAAGCATGCAGGTGCAGAAGTGCAAAGTTCACTTAAATTTATTATGTTTACACAGTGCCAACAGTTCAGACAAATGAGGCTTTATACAACTCCAACCCTTAATTAAACCACACCTTTAATTAAATCACTGCACCTCTGTGCTCACGCAAGCCCATTATACCAGTGCTTTCTACAATAATGTACCTTCAATAAGTACATTTTAACATGTCATCCTAACACCTCTGAAAGAAAAAGAGTGACCTGGAAAAGCAGAACTTGATTTCTTCATAAGACAGAAATACCATCAGATCTACCTCAGTTGCTGCAAACTTTATAAAAAACTGCATTTTGAACGGATCTTTCTAATCCATGTCTTCAAAAAAACAATTTAAAAATTTGGCTAGCACTGGCTTACATCCTTTAATATATTTATGTGGTAGCATGTATTTGTTCAAAGCTGCTGTATTTGCTTTCTTCTATAAGGTACATTTACCTAAAACAAACAGGCAGGCTCTGACTAACAAAAATTAGACAGTGATTCATCTTTATGCTTTTAACATCTTCCTTTCGACTATCTCTAGTTAAGAGATACCATCTAGAGACAAATGATGCGTCAGGAAGTGATTATATTTGATCTGAGGTGTTTGTGCCCACGATGTCACTGACTAGAAGGGCTAAATAGCACACAGCACCAGTATTATTATGCGCAGTACTTGCCAGATGAAACGGTTAATTCATCTGAGGAGTACGAAGGGTTTGTCAAATACCCAGGCTATGCCAAGCAAGGCAAGTTATGCCATTACAAATGCATGCATACTGTGGACATGGCCTAGACTGTACAATACCAAGGTCCAGAATTCTATGTTTTGCAGATAAGTAAACCATGCTACAAAAATACTGAGTGATTTAGACAACTCTGGATAGAATCCAAAAGATTATATTCCAGCTGTTATCCTTGAATATGCCAATGTTTCTCCATTTTTACAGTCCTGAAATACACAATAAGTTACTCAATTTAGAACAGATGTCTAGGTTAGAATAAGCATTAGATTGAGGGAACCCTAACATACAATACCATGGCACCACTAAGGAAGGGAAACAGGTAAAAAGTTGCAGCTGGATAGGAAAGAAGCTTTAACTTTCATCCAGTACTTAGATAAAAACTGTAGTTAAAGATTTAACAAAAAATGGCTTTGTTTGGTTATGGCCCATGGCTAGTGCCTTTTAAAATGTTACAATACAGATACCAGCATAAGAGCTATAATAACTCTCTAAGCACATAGCCAGCATCCAGCATTGCATGTGTTGAGTAGGTCTTATTCTGTAATACAAAAAAGGTTGAGCCAGCTGTAGTGAAACTAATAAAGTGTACACAGTTTTACATGTCCATATTAATCATTCTCATTCAATTTATTTAAGAGTTGTCTCCAGTCTGTACTAACTGCACTGAAGAATTTCAGGCACCATGACCTCTGGGCACCCATTCAGTAATTCCCAGATTAAGTACCAGCCATAGTGTATTACGGGAGGTCGAGATCCCTTGTGTGCTATGGTCAACAGATCACAAAAATAATGGCTTGCTGAACTTTTTCAGCTTGCTAGCATCCATAACATTCATTCCTTCTAAAAGGCAGTCTATTCATAGGCTGCTAATGAGATTCTTTTACAAATAGTCACACATACTAAGTTTGCTTTTTATAGTCTTTATAAATAAGACCATTAGCGCTATCCCATGTCTTCCTCTAGTCTGACAACCCATTTTCCCCAACAAAGCTGAGCTTTTCTAACACTGATAAAATTCACACAAATTTCAGAGTTGGGCTATGTATGTTGATTCTTCCTGGAATATTAAAGTAATACCTATGTAAAGTGTGCTGCAAGAATTAAATATGGTAGACAGAATTTTAAGAGACAAGACTCATCTTTGTGTTTTTGGGCTAACAGAAACAGATTCTCCTGCATAACATATTAGTAACGGTCCTTTCCAGCAGGCCAGAAAAGAACACTAAACCCTGCCTTCCCACAGGGCTGTCACATACAGCAATGCTGTCAGTCAGAGGAGTCTGACAGGTCGACCCTTTCTGGTCTTGTTAAAGTCACTGTGTAAACAATGTGCCTTGTTTTTCCTTCTTTTTAATATTATATGTCCTTCTTTTTAATATTATATGGCCAGAAAATTTGTTTTTCTCCATTTTAAAAATATTATCAAGAATGAAACTACTTACATACCTCAGTGTAAGCAGATATTGGACTGAGGACAAAAGCAGTCCGCTGATTTCAGGCCGACCACTGTGTAAACCAGGGTTGCACAATCAAGCTCTTCATGCAAAAGCAACACAATTCTACGAAAGCGCAAGATCAGCGCCTCGAAGAGAAAAACCTAAAGCCCCAGCTCCCCCACCAGCAACCAAGCCAGCATGACATTTTCCCACCTACGTCGATGTGTGGAGAAAGGAGATGGGGTGGAAGGGCGGAGGGGGAGGAAACATCTTGGCATGGGAGAAGTCTTTCTTTGAAGAAAATGTGAAGAAATCAAAATGCAGAGTTTGGTCAAAAGACAAAAATATCTGAAAAGACTGCAAAAAAGCTAAAAGTACAAAACTGAGACCAAGAAAACTCAGCTGAATGTCAAGCAGCACACTGACAGCATGAATGTTTTAAGACATGGAGCACTTAAGTACTGAGACTACATCCAAGTCACAAAATTTTAAAACTTTACCTTAGAACCAAGACTTGGCAAGACAGAATAGCGCAGGGAAAAACAGGAGTGAAGTGACAGATAATGGTGGAAGAAACCTAAGAAATACTGCATATTCATTCCCACGCCTACTAGAAAGCTGCAGCTGGAATAAAATAGTACGAGCAAATGCCACAACGTTAAAGTTCCCTAAAGAAAGTTATTCAGCGCTAGTTTCTGCATTCTTCTCTCCCGAGGTTCAGTTCTGTGCACACACACAAAGAAACTTTGAATTAGTTGACCAGCACTTCAGAGATCAAGCCCCGCTGTGTTCTTAGCACAGACCTGAGCTGAAGTAGTAAGCAAAATAACAAGTACTAACATACAGAATAGCACTACTGAAAACATTGTCTGGGAAAATAGAGATATGCAAAAGTCTTTTCTTGCGCCAAAGTTTCACAAGCAAGAAATAAAGATATACAAAATAAGATTTTTTTTTTTCATTGAACCATATTTTAACGTTATTGATGTGCTCGTTTCTTTAGTTTCACTAAAGAATGGCTGGCAAAACGTACATTTTCATGAGCTGAAAAGTACTCGATATCAAAACCCAACAACTTAGAAGTCAAGAAAATGTTTTTCTTCCATTTGTGTTCCATGTAAACAAGAAATTAAGATCCATCTTTGCAGCTGGCAAATTTTAAAATTGTAACTCTAAATATAAACAAAAGGAAAACTTAGTCACTATTTTCGTAATTAATTGCTTGGCACATAAATGAAAAAAATCAGTCTATCTCAAGTATTAGACTAGAAATACAGTACATAGTTTTACTAACATATATACACACACGTGTGTGGGTGTGCATGCTCGTGTGTGCATGCTCGTGTGTGCCATTAATATTCTGACTTTTAAATCAGATGACAGTTTACCAACTGATTTGTCAGGTTCAGAGTACCTGTTTAATATCTGAAAAAACAGGAATCATGGGTACTTTAATAACTGAAAGTTTTAGATAACTAGTATGCTAGTATGCTAACTAGAAGGCAGATGTACTGCTTTACTGCTTTCTTAAACATTTTTCCTTTTTTTTTTAAAGAGAACCCAACAAAAGATTGATGTGCGTAACTTCAAGCTGCACTACAGTCCTGAAGACATAACAGTAAGACTTAAAAATCAAAGCAGCACTTCAAAAAGAAATTTTGTAAATTATTTCCGATTTTTAACAGTAGAGACTTTGACAAGAACCGCCCCCCCCGGCCTTTCTTTGGAGCCATACAGATCGTCATTTAACTTTTTTTCGCCAGCTAAGGAATGTATATACAGTATGCTGCCTAAAAGTAGCTATTTACACCAGGACACCAGACACCGCTACGGGATTACGTTCAATGTCTCTTATTGCAAATAACCGCGCATTTCCTGCAGTTGAGAGCTCAAGGAAAACAAATAGTTCAGATTGAAGCACTCTCACAGGAGCATGAAAAACACAGCATTTCTCATTAGTCTGGATTTACACTCGACAGTTCTTCCCATTTAGAAAAGTAAGCATCTCTGACTGCTCTGACAGCTCCTCGGACAACGCCTGGCTCCTGTTCTGACAGCAATTACAAGTAAAGACACTCCAGATAAGTACACCCATGGCTCGATGCCGGAGTACGAGCGTGCCCACGACTGCTTCGGTAGGAAGGTCCAGCGCTTCCCAGCGCCCGGCGACATGGCGCGACTCTTCGCCTCTCGCCGACAACAAGCGGCACGTATGAAACCCGAGCGGCTGGCCTGGCAGCGCTGCTGCCCGCCCCGCGGCTCGCCGCCACCCTCTCCCCCTCTCCTCCCCCCGGTCTCCCTCACCTCGACGCCTTTTCGATCCCTCCAGCTCGGGTGAGGAGACCGGGTCCCACGCAGGGGCCCGGAGAGCTCCACACACACACCGAGCGCGGCGGGGACGCGGCAGGACGCCTCCTGCCCGCAGCCGGTGAGGGAGGACAGTTCCGGAGC